>NC_133656.1:58403554-58703554 GCF_009905375.1 Apium graveolens
TATACTTATACGAAAGTACTATCTTTATTTGAATAATCGAAAATAAGTTTGATTATTGACACCTTATTCTTTGATAAAATAAAGAATATATTGCAGTAATAAGCGGAGTCATAATACCTCGAATGAATATTATAAATAATATTCATAAAATAAAGGAGTCATACATCCTCAAATGAATATCCAAGTAATATCCAATAATAATATAAAAGAGTCATAAGCCCTCGAATGAATATTCATAATATTCAATAAATAATATAAAAGAGTCATAAGCCCTCGAAGGAATATTCAAATAATATTCAATAAATAATATAAAAGAGTCATAAGCCCTCGAATGAATATTCAAATAATATTCATTAAATAAAATAAAGTTATCGAATAAACCTTATTCGATTAATAGTTTTGAAAACTATAACCATATATATATATAAATATATATGAATATATATAAATATATACAAAATCTACTCGGGATCCTCGACTCCCGGTTTTAGAAAATGTTTTCACCTTTTGGGTCCCTATACTAAGGGTATATGCAAGTTACCGCTATCCTCTAGCATAGGTATTATCAACTGAATCAACAGATATATATATGGAAAGAATACGAAACAGGCATGCATATATATATATATATATACCATAGCAGCATGCTTCAATATATTGCAACATTTGCTAATTAACCAACATGCATCTATCGCAAGATAATGCATATACATATATACATCACAACAACAGTTATAACGGGTAGAAAACTTGCCTGAGCGGCTGGGGGTTACGAATGGCTCGGGACGAGTCTGGTAACCTATAAACAACAAGTAAGTTGGAATTAAACCAAAGTCACTTGTAAATCTATACTTTAACTAACTTAGACTCTAACGCTTGTTTTGCGCTTATTGATTCTCTTAAGTCACTCGGGTACCCTCGACTCCACCATTTTTAATAATTTAACCTTTACGAGTTTTAAGGCGATTCCTTCGCGAGTGTCTTACCAACTGCCTAACACTCTTACCATAATTGTTTCATACATTAATTAACCCTTTTTGGTCTTTAACCTATGTTTCAAAGTAAGGCGAGGGGAAAAGTTTCGTTCGCGAAACGCCGTTACTTGAAACGGCCGTTTCTCCTAAACCGTGCATCGGAATCGAACGAACTACATATCAAAACGAAGCTCGTAACACGGGCTATCTAGACATGGCAATGGTCTTAATCTAGCAGGGGGTTCTCGGGTCCTAATGTTATGCACAAGAACAGTCTAAAGAAAATCGGACGTTACGACGGCTATGTTTACGCGATTTCCCAATTTAAAACCATTCAAAACCAACCCAATTCAAACTCAAATCAAACATACAACCAACATCCATCCTTATCACATCATATCAGCCCCAACCAATTCAATTTTAACATTCATACTTATGCCTAAGCTTGAATTTAACTATACTACATTCTCTTAACCAAAACAATAACATTTACCATTCCATTTCCATACCATTTCAATCCCAAAATCTAAATCACAAACATTAAGCTAAAATATCACCCTACTAATCAAAATCATCTTATAATACATAGGAATCTAGGGTTTGGTGATGATATACCTTCCTTGAAGTGGTGGGAGGAGCTAGGAAGCCTTAAGAAGCTTTGAGAAGTCTTAGGAATGCTTGGATCTTCAAGGAAATCAAGAAAAATTTCAAGTTAAAACTTGAAAACACTATTCATTGTCTTCTTCATTGATTAAATGAAGAAGATTGAGAAGGAATTGATGGCTTAAACTCATGATATAGCCCTAACTAAGCATAAAGATGATTAGGGAATTATCTTACCAATTTAGGAGGCTTGGATCTTTGATTTTGAATTTCTCTCCCTTTACAAGAGTAAAAAGCCGAGAGCTACGAAGAACAATGCCTTGGTTTCTTTTTGATTTTTTTGATGAAAATGATTTGCTTGGCTTGGTTGGTTTGATTTTGTGTTTGTTTTAGTTAATTACCTATTTGCCCTTGATTTTGTGTGGTTAAAAAGCCACCACATCTCCTTCCTTCCCATGTCATGCCTATGTCATGTGGTGATTTCATCTTCCCCTCCTTGTCCTCTTCTCATTGGTTGGGTGACATCACTCTCTCTAATCCCTTTGATTAACTTCCTAATTGTTTGCCTAATGACCGCTGATCTGTTATACGGTTCGCTTAACTTTCGTTTTCGTTTATCGTTTGAGAGATCATACCCGGGATCTTATTACTTAGGTTCCCTTAACCTTTCTCAATACATTATATTCCTTTTTATGATCCTCTCTTATAATCCTTTAATTTAAATCCTTCGTATCCTGTTACCTTATATTCAATTCTTTCCGTATCTAGTGGATTTCCGAGAAAAATCAAAGTGTTTGAATTTGGATTTTGACGATCTTTACATACACTTATATCCCATATAAAGTACTAATAAAATCTCAGAATATCCATATCAGAACCCCTACATATTGTGGCATGAAAAGTTTTCTCATTCAGCAAAAACACTATTCATAAGGGTTTCAAAATTTCCAAAAATTGGGGTTATTACACCATGTTTAGATAGTTCATGTTACGAGCTTCGTTTTGATATGTAGTTCGTTTGATTCCGATGTACGGTTTAGGAGAAACGGCCGTTTTAAGTAACGACGTTTCGCGAACGAAACCTTATCCCTCGCCTTACTTTGAAACATTGATTAAGGACCCTAAAGGACTAATTGGAGTATGAATCATTTATGTAGAGTGTATTAGGAAAATGGTAAGGCACTCGCGAGAGAATCGTCTTAAAACTCTTAATGGCTAAATTATTAAAAATGGTGGAGCCGAGGGTACTCGAGTGACTTAAGAGAATCAGTGAGCGCAAAATGAGCGTTAGAGTCTAAGTTGGTTAAAGTATAGATTTACAAATGACTTTGGTTTAATTCCAACTTACTTGTTGTTTATAGGTTACCAGACTCGTCCCGAGCCATTCGTAACCCCCAGCCGCTCAGGCAAGTTTTCTATCCGTTATACTGTTGTTGTGATGTATACACTTGTATATGCATTATCTTGTAATAGATGCATGATGGTTATATTAGCAAATTCTTGCGATATATTGTAGCATGTGATATGGTACATATGCATGCCTGTTTCGTATTCTTGCCATATATATCTGTTGGTTCAGTTGATAATACCTATGCTAGAGAATATCGGTAATTTGCATATACCCTTAGTATAGGGACCCAAAGGTGAAAACATTTTCTAAAATCGGGAGTCGAGGATCCCGAGTAGATTTTGTATATATATATTTATATATATATATGGTTATAGTTTTCAAAACTATTAATCGAATAAGGTTTATTCGATAACTTTATCTTTATTTTATTATTTGAATATTATTTCGAATATTTATTCGAGGACTTATGACTCATTTATATTATTTATTGAATATTACTTGAATATTCATTTGAGGATGTATGACTCCGTTATTTTATTAATGAATATTATTTATAATATTCATTCGAGGTATTATGACTCCGCTTATTATTTAATAATATTCTTTAATTTATTAAAGAATAGTGTTTCGATAATCAAAGTTATTTTCGATTATTCAAATAAAGATAGTACTTTTGTATAAGTATATCTTTGATTATTTAATTTTCATTCAAGTAAGAGTTTTAAAACTTCTACTTCAATTATTTTTATAAAGATTATTCTTTATGGGAATATTATTTAAATAATAATATTCAGTTATTTCTTTTATATTGAGACTGATTTATTTTATTAAATCAGCATCATTCCAAACACTCTTTAAAGTGTTTTCAAGTCTTTAAAATGATTTTCAAAAGTTAGAGCGGATCCCAAAACTCATTTTAATATTTAAGATCTTCCTTTTAAAAAGGGGAATTAAATACTCGCTCAAAACCAGAGGGATCCGGCTCGGTGGTGTGTTTTATATTCGCAACAAGGTTGTTGTCTTGATAAAAGAGTTTTTGATTACTTACCCAATATTCGGGAAGTAAAATTCTTGGAACAAGTTAATCCATTAACTGGCATCGCCTGGGAAATATCGGTGAGTTTTCCTTTCCAACTAGATACGACTTCTTGGTGGAGCCGTATCAACAAGTTTCTACTTGGGGAAAGGGGGAACGAGCTTTACATTTCAGAGTCATGGATTTCATCTGAACTAGGAGTGGCGTAAGTGGTCGAGTGGCGCGGCCCAACCTTATTATATTGGCCCAAATGGCCTGGAAGTTCCGCTAAGGCGGTCCATTCCTTAGGAGTTCAGTGTTCGGTTGACAAGTAAATCCGACAGGTTCTCCTCTACATGTAGAAAATGGTGGGGTTGCACTACTACGACTGATCATCGTAAGTGGTCTTCCTGGCGCGGCAAACTCCCGTAATGAGTTCATCATCCAATTGGATATTTCTGCAACACTACCCAGAGCACTTCGATAGAAAGGCTACGGTTGGGCGATTGTTGAGTGTTGGCAGGGTCAAGTTTTCAAAATGATGTTTGCATCAAATGAAGTATCTCGTAACTTCATTTTATTTTGATGATATTTTAAAGATTTAATCTATTCAAATCTGGTCTTGTAGTCTCATCTATGTGATGAACTTTTGAAACTAATTATAACTTGAACGGTGGTAGCTCAAGTAGTATTTGGAAAAGATATAAGTATATTGGAGTATCTTGTAACTTCATCTTTTAAACTTATATCTAGTAAATGATTATCTTATGCATGACAAAGATTTTCAGAAAAACGTTGAGACAAGGTTAGATATATGAGATCACCTTGCAACGATATTTTTATACAGTTATAAACTGGAACTCTGTGTATATTATGCATGGAAGAGGACTTCCAAGATTTTGAAAAGTATATATGTATATATACTGAATATTTTGCGACTTCATCGCATTAAGATATCAAACTTGGTTCATTTCTTTTGACCAAGACTTTCATGAGTACTATGAGAAGGCTCATATATTGTAAATTATTATACATATTATTTTGATGGGCTTGCTGCTCACCCTTGCTTTCTTCTTTCATCACACAACATCAGATAGACAATATGAACAGGACCAAGCTCCCAATTCGCGAGCGGATAGGAAACGTTCCGCAGTTTCCTATAGGCGTTGATGTCGCTGTAGCTGAGGTAGGAGCTACCAATAGGCTAGGCTTTCAACTTTGATGTACCAGATTTATGTATATTTATGAATTGTAATAATGGCAAAGAAAATGTAAATTTATTCAGAAAACCTTTTAAGGTGTATTGGCAGATAATTGTGGAATAAAATGACTTGTGATAATTTTTGAGTATTCATCTCTGAGACTATAACTTGTGGTGTGTGTGTGTATATTGTGGGGTCACAGTACAGAGTGGTTGATTGTTTAATAAGATTGGGTGTTGTTAAGGGAAATGGAACTCGTGACAACCCGGATCCCTGACCCCGGATTTGGGGGTGTTACAGAAGTGGTATCAGAGCTAAGCGTTATAAACCTCAGAGATGATGTGATGTTAAGATAATAAGTTCACTAAGATAATAAGAACTCTTGCCAAGTTCATAGTCGGGCTACCTAACATAGTACTGACAGTTAAAACCCTTACGGGAACCCTTATAAATATCATGATAGTAACATAGTTCGTTCTCGTATAGGGCAGCGGGGCACCGAACCCTGAGGTTCAGGAGCATCAGCATGAGGATGTTTTATTACAAGTTGGAGATCAAATTGTGAATCCGATAAAGTACCTTAATTAGAGAATGAAGATCTCATGGAGGATCCTAATGAGAATGAAGAGAGGACCGCTGAGGAATTGATGACCGTAGTCAGGGCGACTACCAGAGCAAGAATGGGCGCGAGGGTGGCACTAGAGGATGAAGAGTTACCAAGGGCACAAAGGTTAATGAGGGCAGAAGGAGTGGGGCCTTCCACGACACCAATTATACCAATATCAGACCCTCTTCCAGAGGTTCCTGTAGACATCCATGAGGTTTCACCAATTCCTGTTCCATCCCCGGTACAGAGCCCAGCACCTACTAAGGAAATGCCACATTTATCTCCTGCGCTATTGTCACCTGATACCGTGCTTGGTTATTCATTTGGATCTCCTGGGTCTGCACCACCTGCACCCCATGGACTGCTAGATGCTACCACTCAGGCTTCTCTTATCACCAATTATCATATGACTTTGGGTGGCCTGTCTGAGGCCCGTAATGTTAGGAGTGATCTGTTGGATCGACTTACTGCACCGACGATTGAGGGTGGGGTACTTCCGGCAGGATTAGCTCATAGCATGGAAAGGATTGAGGCTACCACCCGTGTTACAGCTAGAGGCCATCTTGAGGGTCAGATTGATCCAGCTCTACTTGCAACTATCCTAGACCTCATCACCGCTTTAATGGAGCAGGTTAGGGATGTCGCGCGTGCCCGCATTTCTTGATCCATAATAGTGTGCAGAGTTTGAGCAATCTGACAAGAATTTCATGTAGCACCCCTTTTGGAGGATTAGCCTAAGTTATGAATGATTAGTTTTAATGACGAGATGATTATCTATGGTAGTACTTTTGGGATAGGAGCGATAAGATCAAATGATGTAATTCTCTTTAATGTGTTCAGTTGTTGTACCCTCGAAAAAAATGGTTATGTATATATTCGTTAATTTCAGTTCAGATCAGTTTGTTGCGATAAGATCACATTGTTAATTGCTCTATTAACACTTAAGAGAGTGTCATAAAGTTTATCGAACTTAAGAATTCATAATTTGCAATCGTGCAAGGACCGAACGAGGGAAAGACTTAAGCAAAGTAAGTAAGACGAATATCCAGAGATTCTCAAAATTTTTCCAAGTAATATGCCCCCACAAGGAATAAGATTAGAGGCAAACCCTGAATGTGATAGTCAGGAAGGTTGCCATCAAGAAAGAAAGAACCCATAACATAATAGAGTGGAAAGCAAGGTTTTTAATGTATAAGATAACCCCGATTATGGGAGAAGGTTGAAACATTTCATACTAAGGAAACAGAAAGTCGAGTAAGGAAAGGAGACCCGAGACGGTACTCCTATACGACAATTTATGGACCTGTCTAGACAAAACTTAGACTATTATTCCCAACCACCACCTTGAGGAAACAATGCGGTAGGAAATTCTTTCAGGACCTTTAAGTCTCTAAGCTCTCAGAGTTCCAAGGAACAGGTTGACCTAGTCGAGGCAAGAGCCTGGCTAAAGGAAATAGAGGAATCATTTGAGATTCTGAATGATTGACGAATCACAAAAGACTATTTTTGTCACTTACCCTCCTAAGAGAGAGACCACCCGCTGGTGAAAGGCCAAGGAAGGCACGAAGCAAGAGATTATAATAAACTGATTTAAGTTCAGTCAATTGTTTTCGGGAAAGTAATTCCCAAAGATAAGGAGATAGTGTAAAAGCTTTGGAGCTAGAACAAAAGCGGACGAGTATGATGAATTATGAATCTAAGTTGTAAAAGTTATCAAGATTCTTTTTGAGGACACGAATCCAGAATGACGGGATATTTGAAATCAATGCTTATGTTGTGTTGGTTCATGAAATAATGATAAGAGAAAGGAAAATAAAAAGAAACTGAAGTGGAAAGGAATATAAAGGCAATAGAGTTTGAGGAATGATAAGGAAGTTGGGTATGAGGACACCCTAAAGACTCGTAGCAATAGAAATAGAAAAGTATGTAATTATGAGGTTGAATCACCATGAGTTAAATTGATGGTTGAAGGCATAAGAGATACATATATTTTATCCCCTGTAAGTTGGGAGGATTTGAGGAAACCTTGAGATAGTTCGAAGGATAAATATTGAGACGCGGATAGACTGAGGAGACAAGGAAGTAAGAAATTAGGAAAATTGGATGAAGGAAGTGACCTTCAAGAATGTGAAGTGTAAGACCGGTGGCTTGATACCCAGGAAGGGAGACGCCAGGTATGAAAGATATCCCAACATTGAGATGACTGTTGAGATAAACAACAAATGTAAATAAGGATTTATTAAGAAGAAGTTCACGTTGAACACGGCCAATATCTTCCAGATCATCCATGTGATCATTACCAAATCAGGAAAGAAAAGAGGATAACCATTTTTATCTTTTGGAGGCCATGTGGATTGACCTTAACTTGAATAAGGATGCTATTGTGAAATTCGGTATAGACTATCGAGGTGGAAATGATTGAATAAGATACCCTTATCAGGGATATATGACTTTATTTATCCATGGAAGGATGCTTGTACCTTTTCAAAGGTGGAATTAAGGATAGAACATTGGTAACTTAAAACGAATCCTAGGGGAATGCATAAAGGTTGGCATTTCACCCATAATTGGGATAGTATGAGTTTTGACAGTATGAATTGGAAAGGATTAAGGTAATAATAACCTTTAAGGATCAGTGGAGAAATTTTTCAGAAGTATATAGACAATGATTCTGGTATTAGTAAATGGTATTTTGATATGCCCTATATCTAAGGAATACAGGAGGAACGATTCAAGGATAACCCTAGAGGTTTTACAAGGAGAAAGGTAATATTCAAAATTCTCAAGAATAGAAATGTTGATAAAGGAAATATGACGTAATTATAATGATGCCAAGTAAGGCACGTGTTAAACCACGAGAAGGTATGGATCGAACCAGTAATGGTCGAAATTGTTCAGGGCAATTAGGACTAAAGATAAAAGATGTTCTAATTTTTATTGAGAGTCAGTCATGACAGTGATTAACCTCTAAAGACTGAGGCAACAACTTATGGAAAAATGGTGATATTTTTTTTTTACTCACCAGATTTTAAGGAAAACATCTTCACATAAGCAGTGATTGAAATGAGGTACAAAATTTATTTGGAGGTGGTTAAAATGACATTGACTGTAAGGAAATTTTACTATCAGGAAAGGCCAAAGAGGTGGCCGACACTTTAAAGGTAAGAGGATAATTATAGGCGCTTGTGCCAAAGGAATACAGTGATGATGGTTAAAGCTATGCAGATTGTATTATGGTTTGGAAGATTGACATTCCTTCTGATGACTGTGCAATACCCAACCGTAATAGTAGTTGGTAAAGGTTTAATTCGTGTAATCGCCATGAGCGGGCTATCTATCTCAGAAGGAACTACCCTGAGGATAATCCAGGACCATGTTTCAAAAATAAAAAAGGACTAAATGAACCTTTGAGTTAAGTCTTCAATTGAAGGCATACGATTAAGAATGGTATTAACCTGCTATCGTTGCTTTGACTGAAACTCTTCTGCAATTTTATCTACTTCATGTCATGAAAGTACGTCAAGTTCAGGAGTGTTCTTCATGAATCATGAACGGTGATCATGTTACACCCTTAGAAGAATTAAATACGAGATGTATGGACTCCGTATGGTTAGCTATTAAGACTTCATGGAAAATGAATGACTACAGTAGGTCAGTGGTGGACCATAGTAAGGCAGCAATGATTCTGCGAGTAATGAGCTGATTACAACCGTGAGAGTTGTATTGGAATGGGTGTTGAGATTGAGTACCACTAATCGGGTCGTGGTAGTGTATAAGTTATCATTGATAGACTAAATAAGTAGAGTATCTACCTATTGAATATTTATTCTTTCTTATCAATAGAGAGTCGTATTATTATACGAGGAAGGTAGCGGTGCAAGCATAGAATTCTAGTAACGATGATGTCTAGAATGAGATCCCAGGTTCGATTTTCGATATCGAGGGAGTTTCAAAGGTGATTGTGTATAAGCTCGAGGAAGAGCATGGGTCCATAGAATGATGGACGGAATAGCAAAAATATTTAAGCATGTGAAATGCGATGCGATAATACTTGATGTTGATATATATACACATATGTTTTGTTCTCCTATGACAAACCTCTATAATTCAGAGGTAGGTTCCAAGCCAGATATTTTGTGGCAGTATATTTTTTTTTCATATATACAATTCTCTTCAGTTCGTTCTTTTCTCTTCTTTTCATTTCATATAAAATGAGAAGAACAACCCTTCCAGAAGGGGAGGTATTGCCGAATGACTATCTATCTGTGTGATAGAAGCCGAGTAGGATACCGGCTATTGTTTAATTGCTTGTCAAGTACTAAAGGCTGGCCACCTTCTGTACTAACTATGCAATGTAACAAATGTTCATGATCATAGTGATCTCTCAATGAATTCTTTTACTTCTATATGATTGATCAAACTTTGGGAAATAGAAACAACTGAAAAAGGAGTAATAAAGTTGTGGTAGTATTCGGAATGGAAACACATTCGTGATACTAAGGTTGGCGTGGTTATTAAAAGGTTATAGAACGCTAACGAGCAAAAGTATAACCAGTATAATATTAGGAACGGAAGGTAGTAGCGATTACGAACTGGAAAAGAATGGGTATTGAGAAGCAAAAGCTCTAATGCTAAAAGCTATAATGAGAGTCTGTGCAATAGACTTGAAAGAATTTGGAATGATCACTTAACACGGATTGAGTTTTCTTACGACAATAGATCATATGTCAATATCGAGATGTTGCCTTATGAGATCATTGAGGGAAGACAATATCGATCTCCCTTATGTTAGGATGAAGCTGTAGAGCGCAAGATGCTCGGACCCACAGTAGTCCAAAGGACCGAGGATATAATAGATCTAATCAGAGGACGGCTGGTAGTAGCCCAAGATGGACATAAGAAGTATGATGATTTGACACGAAAGGACAAAGAATAGGAATTATGGGACCTAGTATTGTTATAGGTATTCCCTTGGAAGGGATTAATGAGGTTCGGAAAGAAAGGAAAACTAAGCCCAAGGTACACTGGACCTTTTGAGATATTAAGACGGATTGGAAAGTTAGCTTACGAGCTAGCCTTACCCCCCTAACTTGCAACAAGTTCATAATGTGTTCCATGTGTCAATGCTAAGGAAGTATCATCGGGATGCCATACACATAGTGGAGTACGAGCAGGTGGATATGCAACCAGATCTGACTTACGTGGAGAAGCCAGTAAGGGTTATAGATAAGAAGGAGCAGGTGCTCCGGAACAAAGTGATCAAGTTAGTCAGAGTGCTATGGCAGAATCATAATGTGGAGGAATCAACTTGGGAACTAGAGAGCGCAATGCTAGAAAAGTACCCCCACTTGTTTTCTATCTGATTCCGGGATGGAATCCTTTTAAGGAGGTGTAATAACCCCAAAATTTTGAACTTTTTGTAACCCTTATGAATAGTGTTTTAGATGAATGAGAAAACTTTTCATGCCACACTATGTAGGGGTTCTGTTATGGATATTCTGAGATTTTATTAGTACTCTATATGGTATATAAGTGTATGTAAAGATCGTCAGAATCCAATTCCGAACACTTTGATTTTTCCCGGAAATCCACTAGATACGGAAAGAATTGAGTATAAGGTAACAGGATAAAAAGGATTTAAATTAAAGGATTCTAATAGAGGATCATAAAAAGGAATATAATGTATTGAGAAAGGTTAAGGGAACCTAAGTAATAAGATCCCGAGTATGATCCCTCAAACGATAAACGAAAACGAAAGTTAAGCGAACCGTATAACAGATCAGCGGTCATTAGGCAAACAATTAGAAGCTAATCAAAGAGATTAGTGGGGATGATGTCATCCAACCAATAGAAAGAGGACAAAGGAGGGATGATGACATCACAAAGTGATGCAAGCATGACATAAGAAGGAAGGAAATGTGGTGGATTGTTAACCACACAAAACCAAGGTTAAATTGGTAACTAACCTAAAATAAAACAAATCTAATTCAATCAAACAAGCCAAACATTTCATTTCATCAAAACAAAAAACACAAAACCTCTGATTTCTTCATTGCTCTCGGCTTTTGCCATTTTCAAGAGAAAGAAATTTTAAAACTCAAGATCAAGGCTTCCTAAATTGGTAAGATAATTCCCTAGTCATCCTTATGCGTAGTTATGGCTATCTTATGAGTTTAAGCCTTCAATTCTTTCTCAATCTTCTTCAAGAAATCAATGAAGAAGACAATGAATAGTGATTTCAAAGTTTTTAACTTGATTTTTTCTTGTTTTCCTTTAAGATCCAAGCATCCCTAAGACTTCTCAAGGCTTCTTAAGGCTTCCTAGCTACTCCCACCGCTTCAAGGAAGGTATATCATCTCCAAACCCTAGATTCCTTTGTATAATAAGATGATTTTGATTGTTATGGTGATATAGTAGCTTAATGCTTGTGGTTTAGAGTTTGGGTTGGAGTGGTAGTGAAATGGAATGGTGAATCTTGTTGTTTTGGTTAAAAGAACTTAAGTATAGTTAAATTCAAGCTTAAGCATAAGTATAAATGTTAATATTGAATTTATTTGGGATGTTATGATGTGATAAGGATGGACTTTGGTTGTATGAATGGATTGGGGTTGTTTGGTGATGAATTGGAGTGATATAAAATTGGGTAATCACGTAAACATAGACGTCGTAATGTCCGATTTACTTTAGGCTGTTTTTATTCTTAACATTAGGACCCGAGAACTCACTGTTAGGTTTTGACCATTACCATTTTTAGATAGTTCATGTTACGAGCTTCGTTTTGATATGTAGTTCGTTTGATTCCGATGTACGGTTTAGGAGAAACGGCCGTTTTAAGTAACGACGTTTCGCGAACGAAACCTTATCCCTCGCCTTACTTTGAAACATTGATTAAGGACCCTAAAGGACTAATTGGAGTATGAATCATTTATGTAGAGTGTATTAGGAAAATGGTTAGGCACTCGCGAGAGAATCGTCTTAAAACTCTTAATGGCTAAATTATTAAAAATGGTGGAGCCGAGGGTACTCGAGTGACTTAAGAGAATCAGTGAGCGCAAAACGAGCGTTAGAGTCTAAGTTGGTTAAAGTATAGATTTACAAGTGACTTTGGTTTAATTCCAACTTACTTGTTGTTTATAGGTTACCAGACTCGTCCCGAGCCGATTGTAACCCCCAGCCGCTCAGGCAAGTTTTCTATCCGTTATACTGTTGTTATGATGTATACACTTGTATATGCATTATCTTGTAATAGATGCATGATGGTTATATTAGCAAATTTTTGCGATATATTGTAGCATGTGATATGGTACATATGCATGCCTGTTTCGTATTCTTGCCATATATATCTGTTGGTTCAGTTGATAATACATATGCTAGAGAATAGCGTAATTTGCATATACCCTTAGTATAGGGACCCAAAGGTGAAAACATTTTCTAAAACCGGGAGTCGAGGATCCCGAGTAGATTTTGTATATATATATATATTTATATATATATGGTTATAGTTTTCAAAACTATTAATCGAATAAGGTTTATTCGATAACTTTATCTTTATTTTATTATTTGAATATTATTTCGAATATTTATTCGAGGACTTATAACTCCTTTATATTATTTATTGAATATTACTTGAATATTCATTTGAGGATGTATGACTCCGTTATTTTATTTAATTAATATTATTTATAATATTCATTCGAGGTATTATGACTCCGCTTATTATTTAATAATATTCTTTAATTTATTAAAGAATAGTGTTTCGATAATCAAACTTATTTTCGATTATTCAAATAAAGATAGTACTTTTGTATAAGTATATCTTTGATTATTTAATTTTCATTCAAGTAAGAGTTTTAAAACTTCTACTTCAATTATTTTTATAAAGATTATTTTTTATGGTAATATTATTTAAATAATAATATTCAGTTATTTCTTTTATATTGAGACTGATTTACTTCATTAAATCAGCATCATTCCAAACACTCTTTATAGTGTTTTCAATTCTTTAAAATGATTTTCAAAGTTAGAGCGGATCCCAAAACTCATTTTAATATTTAAGATCTTCCTTTTAAAAAGGGGATTTAAATACTCGCTCAAAACCAGAGGGATCCGGCTCGGTGGTGTGTTTTATATTCGCAACAAGGTTGCTGTCTTGATAAAAGAGTTTTTGATTACTTACCCAATATTCGGGAAGTAAAATTCTTGGAACAAGTTAATCCATTAACAGGCATTGCCTGGGAATATCGGTGAGTTTTCCTTTCCAACTAGATACGACTTCTTGGTGGAGTCGTATTAACAAGTTTCTACTTGGGGAAAGGGGGAACGAGCTTTACGTTTCAGAGTCATGGATTTCATCTGAACTAGAAGTGGCGTAAGTGGTCGAGTGGCGCCGGCCCAACCTTATTATATTGGCCCAAATGGCCTGGAAGTTCCGCTAAGGCGGTCCATTCCTCAGGAGTTCAGTGTTCGGTTGACAAGTAAATCCGACAGGTTCTCCTCTACATGTAGAAAATGGTGGGGTTGCACTACTGCGACTGATCATCGTAAGTGGTCTTCCTGGCGCCGCAAACTCCCGTAATGAGTTCATCATCCAATTGGATATTTCTGCAACACTACCCAGAGCACTTCGATAGAAAGGCTACGGTTGGGCGATTGTTGAGTGTTGGCAGGGTCAAGTTTTCAAAATGATGTTTGCATCAAATGAAGTATCTCGTAACTTCATTTTATTTTGATGATATTTTAAAGATTTAATCTATTCAAATCTGGTCTTGTAGTCTCATCTATGTGATGAACTTTTGAAACTAATTATAACTTGAACGGTGGTAGCTCAAGTAGTATTTGGAAAAGATATAAGTATATTGGAGTATCTTGTAACTTCATCTTTTAAACTTATATCTAGCAAATGATTATCTTATGCATGACAAAGATTTTCAGAAAAATGTTGAGACAAGGTTAGATATATGAGATCACCTTGCAATGATATTTTTATACAGTTATAAACTGGAACTCTGTGTATATTATGCATGGAAAAGGACTTCCAAGATTTTAAAAAGTATATATGTATATATACTGAATATTTTGCGACTTCATCGCATTAAGATATCAAACTTGGTTCATTTCTTTTGACCAAGACTTTCATGAGTACTATGAGAAGGCTCATATATTGTAAATTATTATACATATTATTTTGGTAGGCTTGCTGCTCACCCTTGCTTTCTTCTTTCATCACACAACATCAGATAGACAAGATGAACAGGACCAAGCTCCCAATTCGCGAGCGGATAGGAAACGTTCCGCAGTTTCCTATAGGCGTTGATGTCGCTGTAGCTGAGGTAGGAGCTACCAATAGGCTAGGCTTTCAACTTTGATGTACCAGATTTATGTATATTTATGAATTGTAATAATGGCAAAGAAAATGTAAATTTATTCAGAAAACCTTTTAAGGTGTATTGGCAGATAATTGTGGAATAAAATGACTTGTGATTATTATTGAGTATTCATCTCTGAGACTATAACTTGTGGTGTGTGTGTGTATATTGTGGGGTCACAGTACAGAGTGGTTGATTGTTTAATAAGATTGGGTGTTGTTAAGGGAAATGGAACTCGTGACAACCCGGATCCCCGACCCCGGATTTGGGGGTGTTACATTCTGAGTCCTAAATTCTATAAATAAATAAAATAAAATAATTATGTAAAATATGTTTAGATTTAAATAACTAATTTTGATTGGTGTTGGGATGTACGTTATATAAATGGTGGAATAATGTTGTGGATTGTTGAGAATTGTTGACGTCGATTATAATCGACGGGTACTCTTATAATTAAAGACGTTGCTACCAAAATTTTCTAAAAATATATTTGTAATCGTACATAATTATATTTTACGTTTTACCCCTATTTATGTTGAGAGATGTGATTACATGATTATGTGTATAATATTAATACAAGTCAGGTTGTCGGATTTGGGTTATTAGGATTTGAGTATATCAAGCATGTCGGTATAACTAATTAGGGTATTCTTTAATTGTAGATCCCAGTCGAGTTGTTCCAGGATCAAAGTCAGTGTGAAAGCTACTTAGGGTTTGTAAAGCATTGCAAGGCAAGTACCCCTGACCATTCTTTTATGGTTCAGTGTATATGACTAGCTTAATGTTTTATTCTCGTAATGGAACATAAATCTTTTAAGTTACGTATCCCCTGTAGTTATAAAATCATTGTTTTCGAATTGTTTTGGGGAAAAGTAACTTCGAAAGGGACATGTCTCAAATGAAATGAATTGCGAAACGGAATTTATATGTGTGCTGGTTAATTAAATGATTTTGAAAATGAGATAGGTACAAGTGTTTTGAAAACTGGATAAAACGGTCAGATATGGGATACATTGGGGCCAGAGTAGGCCTATTGAGGTAGCGTAAGAGGCTAATTCGGTTGCGTGCATTATAAAACCGATTAGTCCAGTAGGTCAGAGACCTAGCTAGTCTCTGAGTTCCAGAACAGGTAAATGGGATGGCAGTTAGAGTCGTCTGGTGTTGATAGCCTGATCAGCTATCTTCACATATCTGCTATATATCTGATTGGGATTTATGAATTATATAAGAGTATAATTGGTTGATACATCGGTTTTATAAAATGATTAGCATGCTAAAATTGGACTCTGGTATTACACAGCACACTGCTATGATGTTTTAACAAAGCATGCTAAATAGTGATATCCAGTTACCTTTAATTTTCATTATGAAATATTGATATCATGATTACAGTTCTGTTCCTGTTTATTGTTATATTCCAGTTTTTAATCTGTTATTCATATTTGGTACTGCTAAGCGATTATTCTCACCCTTGCAAACTGTTATGTATATTTCGCAGATGCCTAGAAGATCAGTCAGACCGACCCGTGTTCCCGCCCCTACTGGACCTGGCTCCTCTGAGGTAGTTTGTATCAGACCATGAGGTCTGAAGAGTTGCTGAATAAAGTTAGTGTGTCTTAGATGTTGAATAAAGAGTTTGTAATAATGAGAACCTAAATTATACTTGAACCTGGATCGGATCTTGGTTCGGGGTCAAATTACTATATTTTAATAATAATTCTGTTGTTTATATTTTTGGCAATTGTGTTTAGTAACGTCAACTCCTGACCCCGGGGTTGAGGCCGTCACAGTTGGTATCAGAGCTACAGGTTCAAGTCCCTGATTCAGGTTAGGGATTGTGTCGAGTAGGCGATAACGTGAGTCTTTAAGTGTAAGTCAGCAACTCATATAGAGGAGCAACCCTTTAGAGTCAGTCGAGGGTTCCGACGGCGTTACCCTGGCATCTATTAAATGTTTTGATAGAATTGCCTTGACCTGGTTGTGTCTTGTCTGTATACTATTATGTTGACAGTGGTCTATTGTGATTTCGAGCTCTCCATCTCGGGAGAATCCTTCTGATTTGGATAGCTCAGATTCTGAGAGACCTCTTGATGCTGTTACCGAGGAGACCCCTATGCCTCCTCTACCAGTCCCTTCTTTTATGCCTCGAGACATCCCTGGATCTGGTCCTCGTCCCCGTTGGGTACGTAGGTCTGTGTCTGCTGTCAGGGATTTCCCTCCCGGTTGCGGTCCCAGTTCTTCCATGATGAGACCTCCTGTACCTCCTGTGGCCCCTAGTGGTACTTCTTCACCGATCCCTTATCATGTCCATAGGGCGGTGAATACTTCCTTTATCAGAGATCAGAGTCCCGAGTTTGCTGCCCAGTTGGACCAGGTACCTGTTGCACCATTTCAGGGTATTTCTGCCCCTTCCCCTGAGGTGCGGGCCCGTGTGAGAGCATTGACCCAGATGGCTGTAGAGAGGGCTAGGTCTGTTGACCGTTTCATTAGCTCAGAGTTTAGAGCGGTGCAGTATCAGGACTTAGTGAACTGGCTAGTGTTTGAGCTAGGTTCCATTGGTGGCAGTGGTAGTGGCTAAACAGAGCTGTTGTAGAGGGATGCAGAGCTCAGAGTGACTTTTAGGAGTTCTGCAGTTGTTTACCTTGTATATGTATATTATGTTGTGATAGGTTGTAGTAGGCGAGGCTGCTATGACAACCAATTTTGGTGTGTATTCGGATGGTTCTTTGTAGTTGGATTTTCAGTTGTACTGGGTGGATTCTGTTGGTTATTGTATTTCAGCTGCTTTATATTATTATTCAGTTTTTATATATTGTGTGTTGCTATTATTGTTGTTATTATTATTGTTGTTTCTGTTGCTGGCATTTTTAGACTATAATCATTCACTCAGGATGGATCCAATTATAATAGGGGATGATAATATTGTCTTAGTGGCAACGCTCTCCTGATGCATAAATATAAACTGCTGGAGTAATCCATTTTGTTACGACCGGCATTTTATGTAATATTATTTGTGAATAATATTAAGTTAAATAAAAATATATTCAATGCTTGTACGTTTGTGTGAGTGAAAATTTCTGCATTATAAATTTGCTTTGGGTAGTATATGATTTTTCAAAGCAAGAATTTATTTAATTTCTTTATTTTTGATTTATAAGGAATATTCTAAGCTTTGGAAAAAATTTCTTTTAAAAGACATTTTGTACACAAATTGTGAAAATGATTTTATAAAGTCTCTAAAAATACAAGTTAATTTATGGTAGAAATTTTATAATTTTTGAACTTGTATTTTATTTTATAAAAATAAATCATTATAAATTTTAGTTGTCATAATTATTAAATTACATGAATAACCTTGCATGCAAACTCTCTTCTATTTAACCAAAGGGCAAAGAAGACATTCTCCACCCCACTAACTCACATTTTGCTAGCCAAATTACCTCCTTGACCTTGCATGCAAATTTGCCTAACTTTAGCTAGAGGGTTACTCTTGTCATTTCCTAAATCCACTCACATTTAGCCTAGTCAAAGACATAAAAACAAAACTAAAGTGATGATCACTCCATTTTCACTCCACCCTCCCCTTTTCTCCTCCCTCCCTCTCGGCTCAACCCTCCCTCTCGGCCATCCCATAGCCGAGGCCCTCCATCCCCTTCATTTCTTCATTCTTTCACCCAAACAATCATCTTATATTCAAGTAATTTTACTCCCTATATGTTATTCTTATATATTTCAAAAGTTTAGAGTGAAAAACCTATGTTTTGACCTTGCATGGTGATGTTTTGGTTAAACTCAAAGTGAACCTCCTTGATTCTTGTGAATCTAAGGCTTTCACCATGAGTTATAGTATCATAGGGTCAAGAATGGCTAGACATAAGAGTGTTACACTTATGCGAATGCTGTTTTTACCCTAATCCATTCGGCCATGACTTGATAGGAGCCGAATGGATGGTGTTTTGTTGCCTTGTTAACATTTTTGTGTATTTTGTGATGATAACATGAATTTTGTAGTAAAATCTTGATAAAATCCTTTTGCATGCTAGTTGATCATTTAGTTGTAATCCATGTTAGGCTTGCATGTTGAATTATGATAAAAATTTATTTGGAAATCATGTTGATTTGGCTTGAAAGATCCGAAAGCATGCATGCATGCAAATCACTTTTGATATTTTTGGAAGTTTTGATCATTTAGATTCATGGTTGTTAGTGAGCCTTAATTTCAGTAGGAATAATGTATTAATATTGATTTATACTTCTTATTGCATGGTAATAATTCGTGGTTATCTTTTATAAAAAGAAAAAAATAAATATATATATATCTTGTTGCTTCAAGAGCATAAAGGTTTGTGATTTGTAAAGAGTAGTCTCTTTTATTTTGCCATAGTTGCACCATAGGTAAGGATGATCTCACCAAGGGTATTTTGAGAAAAAGGGAGTTAGTTCAGTAGAATACCAAGTATAAGTCTTGGTTTAAGTATTTAGTTGTTGATAATTGGGTTTGTCAAGTCAAAACCTTGGAAAATGAGAGTTATAGTTTCTGCAGAAAAATCAGTTTAGTACCCTGAGGTTTAGAGTGAGTTTTGACCATGTCATTGATGTGCACTTTGAGGCCCAAGCCACCAGAAGTTAGTATGGGGAGTATATAATAGGTTTTAGGAGTTGGTTGGAGGTTTGCATGTCATTTGGTTAGGTGCACAAGTAGAATAACAAAATCTGTCCAGCAGGGGACAGTTTTGTTGCAACTTAGAAATAGGGAGATTTGGCCATGTCATGGGTAGGCCCTCATTAGGCCCAATTGGGCCTTAGTTAGAGGGTATGTCAGAGAAGTTTTTCCAACCATAGTTCATAGGATATGAGCTAGAACCATGTGTCACAAGTTAATTCAAGTCAGGGCATTTTCTGCCCAGAAAAACAGGGGTACCTTGGACTTTTAGCTTAGGCCCAAGAAGGCCCAAGCCAGGCCTTTGAGCCACATCAAGCTTGTGAGATGCCCTTAGGTCAGGAGAGTCTTGTGTAAAAATTTTGAAGAAAAACTTGTAGTTTAAGAGTGTCTAATGCACTCAAGAAACCTTAGTTACCATTCTGAAATTTGCACCAGTGAGCACTTTCACTTATCACATAGTTTTAGGACACTTAGAAGTGAGTATTAGGTCGACCACCATAGTTTTAAGATAGTATAAGGTCAGTAGAGCAAAAGGCACAAGTGAGGGTCAATAGGTTTTGGATAATTTAGGAAAGGCACATTGAGTTAGGAAGCCCAAATTCGAAGACTTCGTTTAGTTAGCGACCAAGTAACTTAAGTGGTGAGTCGAGATCATCCAAGCCTAGTGTGGCATTATGGTGTATATGATGTTATTTGGTATTAATATACGATATGTGATTATGTGGCTACGTGTGTACATTTGAAAATATAAATGGTGGATATGAATTAAGTGTGTATAGGCCTAAGTGCCATCCATGTTTAATTTCGGGTTGTAAATAGGTTAAGATGGAAAGAATATATTATAATGAGGATTATTATTATTTATGTAGGATCTCGAGACGAGGGAAAACTTGCCATAAAAGTCGAGTGAAGCTCCAGTTGTTGCTCCTACCAGTCAGACCAGACCAGTCTATCTCAAGGCAAGTGATTCAACTTGACCTTCGCATTTACTGTAAACAGTTCATATATATATCGATGCAATTATCCTGAGTCATTTTGATATATTTAAATCAAGAGTATCTTTTGTTTATCTTTGAGTTACATAGAGATGCCATGAACCCTCGAGTACGTATTGCAAGTAGTTCAAAAGTCTTTCATGATAGTTTAATGCCATGATAAAATAGAGATGTGTTATAATACCTTATTGATCCTTTTGATTATCATGCTATTGATCCCTGAGAAATCTTGATGTTGCACCCTGATGCTTTGATTCAACTCTTGAAATAACCTCGATAGAAACTTTATCTTGATACCTAAAAGCCAATCTTTTCTTAAATTCATTCATGATTGTTTGATAACCCTATCCTTACCCTAAAGCTTGATACCCTGTTATATCTTGAGCTGATGATCACTTCCTTTATATTTTAGCACCTCTATCCTATTGGAACCAGTGATGCTTATCTTCTTGATGTTCTAATACCTATACCTTGTCTACAACCATTGCTTTAAGCCTAGTCTGGCATTACTCTTTCATATTATCCAATAGCCTTGCTTAATTTCCTTGTCAAAATTCTTGTTTATGGAAATCTCTCGATTACCCTAATATAGTAAAGTCTAGTGGATCATGGCCCTGAGATTTAGTGTCATATTTCCAGTGTTTCAAGTTGATCTATAATCCTCTGATAAAAAAAATGATTTCAGTCAAAAGAAATTTTGTCATAAATCGGCATCAATTTTCAAAATGAATAAAAGGTGGATTTTTCAGTCCCAAAGGGGGACAAATGTTTTCTTGAATGGTGGATCTGGACTGAGACGCGAGTCCTTTCCACACTTATATTAGGCTTAAAAGTTGCCTAGGGATTCCCAATAATGTTTTAGAACCCAGCGAGGTTCGGGATTACTTCGCGGCTGATCACCGGCTGTAATCCGTAGCGTCATAAAATGATTTTGATTAAGAATGGTTTTAAAATTTGTTTTGATGCAAGCAAAATGATGCCAACTCACATAAGTTTTATCTCTCGATTATCATTGATTATGTCATTCCATTGTCATTCCTAAAGGTATATCTCGATTTATGCTTTGCGTTGTATTGTTAGCACTTGTTGAGCTTTTGGCTCACTTCTTGCTTTACCCTGATATTACAGCTAGCAGCCATGGTTAGATTCAAGCAGACTGCCCGTAAGACCTGTGATGCTGATGCTTATGTTCGAGCTCAAGTAGAATAAGTAATAATAGTTGTGTGAGGACTCGGTATTTGTAATCAGATGTAATAGTTGGTAGTGTTGGGCTGTTCCAAACCCTAAACTGTAAGATCTTGGATTTTGGTTGTGTAATACTCATTAAAATGATGTAATAGCTATAATTATTTTGCTATTTAAGTTGGGGGTGTGACAGGTTTTGGTATCAGAGCTACGGTTTAGAGTCCCTGGACAGCCCAAATAGGTTATAGGATTTGTGTGTAGGTTATAGATATTACGCGAGAGAGAAGGTAAAGTAAATTATTATTAATACTCCTCTTATTGGTTGTCAGCAAAGGGCGCATTCCTCGTCATCCTCTGGGTCGGACGACACTATTGCTTTCTCTGTGTATGCTGAGTTGAGGCGCGAGTTCGACATGCTTCAGGGCAAGTACAACCGACTGATAGACCGACTGAAGAACGTGTATCCGGACAGCCGAAACTACGAAGGGAAGCCCAAGGAGCAGATGATTGCGAGACTTGAGACCTTGGTTCGGTACGTCAACACTAAGCTTGAGGAGATGCCAGCACACCGGGACCGTACCAGCCAGTATGTCATTCAGATGGTGGCGGATGAGCTCCAGAGCATTGTGAAGACGCTTCGAGAGGAAAAGACTACCAAGCCCCGTTCAGATGGAGTGGAGCCTTAGTTCTTTCCATTTACCTTTCATGTTGTTGTACTATCAGACTCTATGGAATCCCCAGTTGTTTCCGTCTTTCCTTTAAATAAGCCTGTTATTTCTAGAATCAGACTATGTCCCAATCCTATGTACTGTGACCTTTAAAATTTCAATAATTATGTGCTATTGTTCCATCTGCTCTCAACTGTTATTTTATGTTTTGTCATCATATCTGGAAACTTGACCCCATATGTAAACAAGAATGCCATGCGATACCCTCGAATCATTTTATCATTCATATTTGTTATGACACAACTCTTATTTCAGGATCATGCCTCCCAAAAAGAAGAACCCAACAACCACCTTCACCACAGACCCAAACATTCTTCAACTACTGGAAACCTTGCAACAGCAAACCAATGCTATAGCTCAACAATAACTAACTCTTCAACAACGAATTGAAAACCAAGATGACCGTGAGCCACACCAACCACCTGAACCACCAGTACCACCTAGACAAATTGTCACTTTCAAAGCTTTTCAGAATGTGAATCCACCTGTATTTCATGATACCACTGATCCAGTGATAGTAAACACATGGATCAAGGAGATGGAAAGGGCTTTTGAGTTGGTACAGTTAGGAGACGATCAGAAGACGATGTATGCCACTTACTTCTTGAAGGGAGAAGTCATTTATTGGTGGGAATCAGTAAAAGCTATGGAAGTCACTCAGCAGATTTCTTGGGAGAGATTTAAGAAGTTATTTCTGGACAAGTATTACCCTAAGTACATGCAGAATCAGATGGAGCTAAAATTTCTTGAGTTAAAGCAAGGGAACATGACTGTACTGGAATATGAGAAGAAGTTCACTGAGTTGTCAAGGTTTGTGACAAAGTATACTAGCACTGAGGAAGAAAAAGCAAAGAAATTTCAGCAAGGATTGGAGCCTTGGATCAGAGATAGGGTGGCTATGTTTGAGCTTGAAACTTATGCGGGAGTAGTACAAAAAGCTGCTCTGATTGAGAATAATGGGATGCAGTCAAGGAAAGAGAGGGATAACAAGAAGAGGAAGGTTCCATTTTATGGAGAAAAGTCTGAAGCTGGAAGTTCGCAAGATCGGAATGTAAAGAGGATTGGTTTCCAGAAGGGCGGAAATTTTCAAAGGAAAGGAAATTTGGGCAAAAGGCAAGAATCAAAAGGGAACAATCAGGCAGGCCAAGGGCAAGTTGGAGAAAACAGGTTCCAGAGGCCAGAATGCAAGCACTGTGGAAGAAGGCACCCCGGAGTATGCAATAAGCTGAGTATGACCTGTTATAGGTGCAATCAGAAGGGACATTTGGCAAATGAGTGCAAGATGCCGAAGCCAGGAGTTACGTGCTACAAATGTGGGAAGACTGGACACATGGCTAGGGAGTGTAAGGCAACAGGACCAGTCAGAGCTCTGATGAACGTGGCAAGTACCAGTGCAAGCGTGCCAGCTGAGGTATTGGCATTACCTCCACCACCCGCACCAACCCCGCAAGCAACAGCAAGGACATTTGATCTAAAGATGAAAGATGATGTTCAGAATTCTGAGGTGATAGCAGGTACACTTTTACTCAATAATGTCAAAGCCAAAGTATTGATTGATTCGGGAGCCACAAGATCTTTCATATCAGAATCTTTTGTTGATAAGATCCAATGTGATAAAACGGTTATGAGTGAGGTAGTAAATGTGGTAATTGCGAACCAAGAGAAGATTCCTGTGAATCAATTTTGTCCAAAATGTGAGATTGATATTTTGGGATATAAGTTCTCGGCCGACTTGATACTCTTCAAGCTGGGAGAGTTTGATATAATTTTAGGAATGGATTGGTTAGGAGAGAATAGCGCTCAGATAAATTGTAAGACCAAGAGAGTATATTTAAAGACGAAGAGTGGAGAGAAGGTAGTATTTAAGGGACAGAGGCAAGAGCGACTATTTCTTACAATTATTCAGGCTAAGAAGTTACTTAGAAAAGGTTGTGAGTCGTTCCTAGCATATGTAGTGGATTCAGAGAGAGGCAGCCCCAGCATGGAAGATATTCCTGTAGTTAATGAGTTCCCCGATGTGTTTCCCGACGAACTACCAGGCTTACCACCAGATCGACAAATTGAGTTCGAGATCAACCTTGCTCCAGGCACGGAACCAGTTTCAAAGGCTCCGTATAGGATGGCACCAGCAGAAATGAAAGAGTTGGCGAGCCAGCTACAAGAATTATTGGATAAGGGAGTGATACGACCAAGTACGTCGCCATGGGGAGCACCTGTTCTCTTTGTGAAGAAGAAAGATGGGAGTATGCGTCTATGCATAGATTACCGGGAGTTGAATAAAGTAACGATCAAGAACCGCTACCCGCTACCAAGGATAGATGACCTTTTTGATCAGTTAAAGGGAGCAAAATGTTTTTCGAAGATTGACTTGAGATCGGGATACCATCAATTAAAGATCAAGGAAGAAGATATTCCCAAGACCGCATTTAGGACCAGATATGGGCATTATGAATTCCTAGTAATGCCGTTTGGATTGACCAACGCTCCGGCCGCATTCATGGATCTGATGAATCGAGTATTTAAGAAGTATTTGGATAAATTTGTCGTGGTATTTATTGATGACATCCTTATTTATTCTAAATCGGAAGAAGAACATATGCACCACCTCTGGATAGCATTGGAGATACTCCGACAAGAGCAGTTGTATGCCAAGTTTACCAAATGTGAGTTTTGGTTAAAGGAAGTTCAATTTTTGGGGCATGTTATTGGAAATGATGGAATTAAAGTGGATCCGGCGAAGATTGAGGCAGTTATGAGTTGGGAGAGGCCAAGGACTCCTACGGAAGTGCGAAGTTTTCTAGGATTGGCCAGATACTATAGAAGATTCGTCAAGGATTTCTCGAAGATCGCCACACCATTGACCAAGTTAACCAGAAAGAATCAAAAGTTTGAATGGGGTGCAGAATGTGAAAATAGCTTTCAAGAGTTAAAACAGAAGTTGGTAACAGCTCCGGTGTTGGTACTTCCCGATGATCAAGGGAATTTTGTAATATTCAGCGACGCTTCACATAAGGGTTTGGGTTGTGTGTTGATGCAACACAGTAAGGTAATAGCATATGCGTCAAGACAGTTGAAGCCGCACGAGTTAAAGTATCCGACGCATGACTTGGAACTAGCCGCCATAGTGTTCGCACTCAAGATTTGGAGACACTATCTCTATGGAGAAAAGTGTGAAATCTACACGGATCACAAGAGTTTAAAGTACATTTTTACTCAGAAAGAGCTCAATATGAGGCAGAGGAGATGGCTGGAATTGATTAAGGACTATGACTGTTCGATAAATTACCATCCTGGAAGGGCGAACGTAGTGGCCGATGCGCTGAGTCGGAAGGAAAGATTGAATATAATGATAACATCAAAAGAGTTATCCGAAGAAATCGGAAAATTTGAATTGGAACTTTGTGCTTATGGGAAAGTCAAAGAAGTTTGTCATGCAATGACCTTTCAGCCAACACTACTGGAAAAGATAAAGAAGTATCAAGAGGAAGTAATGGAAAAAGAGAAAAATCAGTTATCTGGAGAAGAGATTAATACTAAAAGGGATGAGCAAGGAATACTAAGGTTTTCATCTAGAATATGGATTCCCCATGTATCTGAATTAAAGAATGAGATCCTCCATGAAGCCCACCATTCGAAATTTTCAATCCACCCGGGAAGCACCAAGATGTATCAAGACTTAAAGAAGAACTTTTGGTGGCCAAATATGAAAAGAGACGTGGCAGAATGGGTTGCGAAGTGCTATACCTGTCAGAAAGTAAAGGCAGAACATCAACGACCAAGTGGATTAATTCAGCCCCTGAAGATTCCAGAATGGAAATGGGAAAATATCGCTATGGACTTTATAGTAGGACTACCACGAACAAAGTCCGGACATGACGCAATATGGGTTATAATTGATCGTCTTACGAAGTCGGCGCATTTTCTTCCAATAAATGAGAAGTCGTCACTGGACAAGTTGGTTCATCTGTATGTGCACGAAATCGTATTAAGGCATGGAGTACCTGTATCAATAGTTTCAGACAGAGATCCCCGATTTAACTCAAGATTCTGGAAGCAATTCCAGGAATGTCTTGGCACGAAGTTGAATATGAGCACGGCGTATCACCCGCAGACTGATGGCCAGAGTGAAAGAACAATTCAAACAATTGAAGACATGTTGCGTAGTTGTGCAATCGATTTTGCTGGAAGTTGGGACGACCACCTGCCATTAATTGAATTTTCATATAACAACAGCTATCATTCCAGTATCGGCATGCCACCATATGAAGCTTTGTACGGGCGAAAATGTAGATCACCAACAAGTTGGGATGAAGTAGGAGAAGGAAGAATTCTCGGCTCAGAATTGGTACAACAGTTGCATGACTCAGTCAAGTTAATTCAGAAAAGGTTGCTTGCTGCTCAAGATAGACAGAGGAAGTATGCGGATCCAGCGCGTAAGGATGTTCAATTCCAAATTGGCGAAGCTGTGTTGCTAAAAGTGTCACCTAGGAAAGGGTTGATAAGATTTGGCAAGAAAGGAAAGTTAGCACCTAGATACGTAGGTCCTTTTGAGATTTTGAGTCAAGTAGGAAAGGTGGCCTACGAGTTGGCCTTACCACCTCAGTATCAGCATGTGCATAATGTGTTCCATGTGTCGTTGCTTAAGAAGTACAATCCTGACGCTAGCCATGTGATAGAATATGAACCTGTAGAAATTCAGGCAGACCTGTCATTTGTGGAGCAACCGGTTAAAGTACTCGACTGGCAAGTAAAGAGTCTTAGAAATAAATCAGTAAAGTTAGTAAAAGTACTTTGGAGGAACCCTAAGGTCGAAGAGTCGACTTGGGAGTTAGAGTCTGATATGCGTTCCCGGTATCCTCATCTGTTCTCTTAGATTCTGGGGACAGAATCCCTTAAGGGGGAGAGGATGTTACGACCGGCATTTTATGTAATATTATTTGTGAATAATATTAAGTTAAATAAAAATATATTCAATGCTTGTACGTTTGTGTGAGTGAAAATTTCTGCATTATAAATTTGCTTTGGGTAGTATATGATTTTTCAAAGCAAGAATTTATTTAATTTCTTTATTTTTGATTTATAAGGAATATTCTAAGCTTTGGAAAAATTTTCTTTTAAAAGACATTTTGTACACAAATTGTGAAAATGATTTTATAAAGTCTCTAAAAATACAAGTTAATTTATGGTAGAAATTTTATAATTTTTGAACTTGTATTTTATTTTATAAAAATAAATCATTATAAATTTTAGTTGTCATAATTATTAAATTACATGAATAACCTTGCATGCAAACTCTCTTCTATTTAACCAAAGGGCAAAGAAGACATTCTCCACCCCACTAACTCACATTTTGCTAGCCAAATTACCTCCTTGACCTTGCATGCAAATTTGCCTAACTTTAGCTAGAGGGTTACTCTTGTCATTTCCTAAATCCACTCACATTTAGCCTAGTCAAAGACATAAAAACAAAACTAAAGTGATGATCACTCCATTTTCACTCCACCCTCCCCTTTTCTCCTCCCTCCCTCTCGGCTCAACCCTCCCTCTCGGCCATCCCATAGCCGAGGCCCTCCATCCCCTTCATTTCTTCATTCTTTCACCCAAACAATCATCTTATATTCAAGTAATTTTACTCCCTATATGTTATTCTTATATATTTCAAAAGTTTAGAGTGAAAAACCTATGTTTTGACCTTGCATGGTGATGTTTTGGTTAAACTCAAAGTGAACCTCCTTGATTCTTGTGAATCTAAGGCTTTCACCATGAGTTATAGTATCATAGGGTCAAGAATGGCTAGACATAAGAGTGTTACACTTATGCGAATGCTGTTTTTACCCTAATCCATTCGGCCATGACTTGATAGGAGCCGAATGGATGGTGTTTTGTTGCCTTGTTAACATTTTTGTGTATTTTGTGATGATAACATGAATTTTGTAGTAAAATCTTGATAAAATCCTTTTGCATGCTAGTTGATCATTTAGTTGTAATCCATGTTAGGCTTGCATGTTGAATTATGATAAAAATTTATTTGGAAATCATGTTGATTTGGCTTGAAAGATCCGAAAGCATGCATGCATGCAAATCACTTTTGATATTTTTGGAAGTTTTGATCATTTAGATTCATGGTTGTTAGTGAGCCTTAATTTCAGTAGGAATAATGTATTAATATTGATTTATACTTCTTATTGCATGGTAATAATTCGTGGTTATCTTTTATAAAAAGAAAAAAATAAATATATATATATATATATCTTGTTGCTTCAAGAGCATAAAGGTTTGTGATTTGTAAAGAGTAGTCTCTTTTATTTTGCCATAGTTGCACCATAGGTAAGGATGATCTCACCAAGGGTATTTTGAGAAAAAGGGAGTTAGTTCAGTAGAATACCAAGTATAAGTCTTGGTTTAAGTATTTAGTTGTTGATAATTGGGTTTGTCAAGTCAAAACCTTGGAAAATGAGAGTTATAGTTTCTGCAGAAAAATCAGTTTAGTACCCTGAGGTTTAGAGTGAGTTTTGACCATGTCATTGATGTGCACATTGAGGCCCAAGCCACCAGAAGTTAGTATGGGGAGTATATAATAGGTTTTAGGAGTTGGTTGGAGGTTTGCATGTCATTTGGTTAGGTGCACAAGTAGAATAACAAAATCTGTCCAGCAGGGGACAGTTTTGTTGCAACTTAGAAATAGGGAGATTTGGCCATGTCATGGGTAGGCCCTCATTAGGCCCAATTGGGCCTTAGTTAGAGGGTATGTCAGAGAAGTTTTTCCAACCATAGTTCATAGGATATGAGCTAGAACCATGTGTCACAAGTTAATTCAAGTCAGGGCATTTTCTGCCCAGAAAAACAGGGGTACCTTGGACTTTTAGCTTAGGCCCAAGAAGGCCCAAGCCAGGCCTTTGAGCCACATCAAGCTTGTGAGATGCCCTTAGGTCAGGAGAGTCTTGTGTAAAAATTTTGAAGAAAAACTTGTAGTTTAAGAGTGTCTAATGCACTCAAGAAACCTTAGTTACCATTCTGAAATTTGCACCAGTGAGCACTTTCACTTATCACATAGTTTTAGGACACTTAGAAGTGAGTATTAGGTCGACCACCATAGTTGTAAGATAGTATAAGGTCAGTAGAGCAAAAGGCACAAGTGAGGGTCAATAGGTTTTGGATAATTTAGGAAAGGCACATTGAGTTAGGAAGCCCAAATTCGAAGACTTCGTTTAGTTAGCGACCAAGTAACTTAAGTGGTGAGTCGAGATCATCCAAGCCTAGTGTGGCATTATGGTGTATATGATGTTATTTGGTATTAATATACGATATGTGATTATGTGGCTACGTGTGTACATTTGAAAATATAAATGGTGGATATGAATTAAGTGTGTATAGGCCTAAGTGCCATCCATGTTTAATTTCGGGTTGTAAATAGGTTAAGATGGAAAGAATATATTATAATGAGGATTATTATTATTTATGTAGGATCTCGAGACGAGGGAAAACTTGCCATAAAAGTCGAGTGAAGCTCCAGTTGTTGCTCCTACCAGTCAGACCAGACCAGTCTATCTCAAGGCAAGTGATTCAACTTGACCTTCGCATTTACTGTAAACAGTTCATATATATATCGATGCAATTATCCTGAGTCATTTTGATATATTTAAATCAAGAGTATCTTTTGTTTATCTTTGAGTTACATAGAGATGCCATGAACCCTCGAGTACGTATTGCAAGTAGTTCAAAAGTCTTTCATGATAGTTTAATGCCATGATAAAATAGAGATGTGTTATAATACCTTATTGATCCTTTTGATTATCATGCTATTGATCCCTGAGAAATCTTGATGTTGCACCCTGATGCTTTGATTCAACTCTTGAAATAACCTCGATAGAAACTTTATCTTGATACCTAAAAGCCAATCTTTTCTTAAATTCATTCATGATTGTTTGATAACCCTATCCTTACCCTAAAGCTTGATACCCTGTTATATCTTGAGCTGATGATCACTTCCTTTATATTTTAGCACCTCTATCCTATTGGAACCAGTGATGCTTATCTTCTTGATGTTCTAATACCTATACCTTGTCTACAACCATTGCTTTAAGCCTAGTCTGGCATTACTCTTTCATATTATCCAATAGCCTTGCTTAATTTCCTTGTCAAAATTCTTGTTTATGGAAATCTCTCGATTACCCTAATATAGTAAAGTCTAGTGGATCATGGCCCTGAGATTTAGTGTCATATTTCCAGTGTTTCAAGTTGATCTATAATCCCCTGATAAAAAAAATGATTTCAGTCAAAAGAGATTTTGTCATAAATCGGCATCAGTTTTCAAAATGAATAAAAGGTGGATTTTTCAGTCCCAAAGGGGGACAAATGTTTTCTTGAATGGTGGATCTGGACTGAGACGCGAGTCCTTTCCACACTTATATTAGGCTTAAAAGTTGCCTAGGGATTCCCAATAATGTTTTAGAACCCAGCGAGGTTCGGGATTACTTCGCGGCTGATCACCGGCTGTAATCCGTAGCGTCATAAAATGATTTTGATTAAGAATGGTTTTAAAATTTGTTTTGATGCAAGCAAAATGATGCCAACTCACATAAGTTTTATCTCTCGATTATCATTGATTATGTCATTCCATTGTCATTCCTAAAGGTATATCTCGATTTATGATTTGCGTTGTATTGTTAGCACTTGTTGAGCTTTTGGCTCACTTCTTGCTTTACCCTGATATTACAGCTAGCAGCCATGGTTAGATTCAAGCAGACTGCCCGTAAGACCTGTGATGCTGATGCTTATGTTCGAGCTCAAGTAGAATAAGTAATAATAGTTGTGTGAGGACTCGGTATTTGTAATCAGATGTAATAGTTGGTAGTGTTGGGCTGTTCCAAACCCTAAACTGTAAGATCTTGGATTTTGGTTGTGTAATACTCATTAAAATGATGTAATAGCTATAATTATTTTGCTATTTAAGTTGGGGGTGTGACACATTTTCATAAATATGACTATTATGTTTCAGGAGATGCCACCAAAGAGAATTTCTCAGCCCAATAACGGATCTGCTGGGGATCCTTCCATGAGTGATTTGATGAACTTGTTGCGTCAACAGACTGTACAGCTGGCCCAACAGCAACAACAATTCCAGCAACAACAGCAACAATTGCACCAGCAACAACAACAGCAACAGCAGCTCATACAACAACAACAACATCAAATCCAACAGCAGCAACTACAAATCCAACAACAGCATGAGATGAGAGGGGCAACTCAAGGTGTTAGTTTTAAGTCTTTTCAAGCAGTGAAGCCCCCAGAGTTTAAAGGAGAAGTAGATCCTGTCGCTTCCAGGATATGGTTAAAGGAAATAGAAAAGGCGTTTGCGCTCACCAAGGTGGATGAGGATTTAAAAACTGATTATGCTAGTTATTTTCTGAGAATGATTCGAATTATTGGTGGGAATCTACGCGAGCCTTAGAAGGAGAAGGTCCAGTTCCCTGGACCAGATTCACAGAATTGTTTTTGGAAAAGTACTTTCCAGCCTGTCTCCAAAGTCAAATGGAGATGGAATTTTTGGAGCTGAAACAAGGAAATAGGAGTGTTACGGAATATGAAGCGAAGTTTACGGAGTTGGCCCGTATAGCACCGGAATATGTGAGTTCAGAAGCCCAACGAGCGAAGCGGTTTCAACAAGGGTTGAAGCCAGAAATAAGGAGTGGAGTTGTAGCCTTACAACTCAAGACATATACTTTGGTAGTTCAGGCTGCCCTGGTAATAGAAAGTGATCAGAAATTGGCTGCAAAAGAGCAGGGTGAGAAGAAAAGGAAATTTGAAAGTGGACCCGCTAGATCAGAATCAGGAATAGCGAGTCGGAAGTTTCAGCGTTGGTTTGGAAGGAATAAGAATAAAAAGTTTAAAGGGCAGAACTTTTCCCAAGTTAAGCCCGGTACAACATCAGTTAACTCTGCCCCGACGAGGATGAGTAAGCCAGTGTTTGATTGTAAGACGTGTGGGAAAAAGCACAGTGGACAGTGCCGAGAGAATGTTAATTGTTTTAAGTGTGGACAGAAAGGTCACTATTCCACGGAGTGTAAGACTGAGATTCAAGGAGTTACTTGTTTTAGTTGCGGCAAAGTGGGACACATAGCTAGGAATTGCAAGTCAGTAACTCAAGGTAATGTTGGAAAGAGTGTGTCCCAAGGACCAACAACCAGTACTGCGAGAGCTAGGACTTTTAAGATGACCCAGAAGTCTCCAGTTCATGATTCTGATGTGGTTGCAGGTACGCTTACTCTAAATTCTGTACCTGTTAATGTTTTGTTTGATTCGGGAGCGTCCAAATATTTTATATCTGTGAATTGTATGAATAAAATGCAATTGATGTTAGTAGACTTAGACGAACCTCTAACTATAGAAGTGGCTAATAAAGATAAAGTACCTGTAAGACAATTTTGTCCTAGTTGTTTCCTAGAGATTTTGGGGTATATGTTCCCTGTTGACTTAATACCCTTCGAGTTAGGAGACTTTGATGTTATTTTAGGTATGGATTGGTTGTCTCAATATAAGGCAAATATTGATTGTAAGAAAAAGAGAGTTGTTCTGTACACCTCAGATAATAGAAGGATCAGTTACCAAGGGCAGAGGCAAGATAGGAAGTTTCTCTCAGTGATGCAAGCAAAAAGATTGCTGAGACAAGGATGTGAAGCGTACTTGGCTCATGTAATGGATACGAAGAAAGAAACCCCTATTTTGGATGAAATCCCTATAGTAAGAGAATTCCCTGATGTTTTTCCAGAAGAATTACCAGGATTGCCACCTGATCGTGAGATAGAGTTTTCCATTGATTTGGTACCTGGAGCCGAACCAGTTTCTAAGGCTCCATACAGAATGGCCCCAATGGAAATGAAAGAATTGGCTAAGCAACTTCAGGAATTATTGGATAAAGGAGTTATTCGACCCAGTGTTTCCCCGTGGGGTGCTCCAGTGTTATTTGTGAAGAAAAAGGATGGAAGCATAAGATTATGCATTGATTATAGAGAGTTGAACAAGCTGACAATAAAGAATAAGTATCCCTTGCCATGAATCGACAATTTGTTTGATCAGCTTAAAGGCGCATGTTACTTCTCAAAGATTGATTTAAGATCTGGCTACCACCAACTGAAGATAAAGCCGGAAGATATTTCCAAAACTGCATTTCGAACAAGGTATGGCCATTATGAGTTTCTAGTAATGTCGTTTGGATTGACTAATATGCCAGCAGCTTTCATGGATTTGATGAATAGGGTATATAAGGAGTATTTGGATAAATTTGTTATTGTATTTATTGATGACATCCTCATATATTCGAAGAATCCAGAAGATCACGCAGTGCATCTACAGATTGCCCTTCAAAAGTTAAGAGAAAAGCAATTGTATGCCAAGTTTTCTAAGTGTGAGTTTTGGCTGACGGAAGTATAGTTCCTTGGTCACATAATAAGTAAAGAAGGTATCAAAGTAGACTCGGTAAAGATTGAAGCCGTATCAAAATGGGAGCAACCGAAAACACCAACGAAAATAAGGAGTTTTCTTGGATTAGCAGGATATTATCGAAGGTTTGTGAAAGATTTCTCGAAGATTGCATCCCCGCTAACTAAGTTGACCAGGAAGAAGGAGAAGTTCGTTTGGACGAAAAAGTGTGAAGAGAGTTTCCAGGAGTTAAAACGAAGACTAGTGACGGCTCCAGTGTTAGCATTACCAGATGAGACGGGAAACTTTGTAATCTACAGTGATGCTTCTTTGAAAGGACTGGGTTGTGTGTTAATGGAGCATGACAAAGTGATTGCTTATGCCTCCAGACAACTAAAGCCTCACGAGCAAAAATATCCGGTTCATGACCTTGAATTGGCGGCTATAGTATTTGCTTTAAAGTTATGGCGTCACTACTTGTATGGCGAGAAATGCGACATTTATACAGACCATAAGAGCCCGAAGTACATATTTACGCAGAAAGATCTGAACATGAGGCAGAGAAGATGGTTGGAGTTGATTAAGGACTATGATTGTTCGACTAATTATCACCCAGGTAAAGCCAATGTAGTGGTTGATGCCTTAAGTAGGAAGGAAAGATTGAATATGGTTAAGATTGCTGAGGAATTGGCACGAGACTTGGAAAGAATGGAAATTGAAGTTCAAGGATCTAACGGAAGTCAAGAGCAACTATATGAAATTACTTTCCAGCCGGCCTTGATGGAAAAGATTAGAAGATGTCAAGAAGGAGTTATGGAACAAGAGTTGGATACTTTGACAGGAGAAGAGCTGGGTACTCAAAAAGATAGTCAAGGTTTATATAGGTTTTTGTCCAGAGTTTGGATTCCTGATGTAACAGAGTTGAAGAACGAAGTACTGTAGGAAGCACATAACTCTAGGTTTTCTATTCACCCTGGTAGTACTAAGATGTACCAGGATTTGAAGAGAAATTTTTGGTGGCCAGGAATGAAGAAGGATATTGCCAATTGGGTAAGTAAATGTCACGTGTGTCCGACGGTGAAAGCAGAGCATCAACAACCGAGTGGATTGTTACAACCTTTAGAGATTCCTCAATGGAAATGGGAAGACATTGCTATGGATTTTGTAGTGGGATTGCCAAAGATGAGAGCGAATCATGATGCTATTTGGGTAATCATTGATAGATTGACTAAGTCAGTGCATTTCCTTCCGATTAATGAGAGGTATTCGTTAGAAAGGCTAGTGAAGTTATACTTGGATGAGATAGTTACCAAACATGGACTTCCTGTTTCTATAGTGTCGGATCGAGACCCTAGATTTAATTCCAGGTTCTGGACTAAATTCCAAGAGTGCCTAGGAACGAAATTGAATATGAGCACCGCCTATCACCCTCAGACGGACGGCCAAAGTGAAAGAACGATTCAGACCATAGAGGATATGTTGAGAGTCTGTGTTCTAGATTTTAAGGGTAATTGGGACAAGCACCTACCTTTGATTGAGTTCTCGTATAATAACAGCTACCATGCCAGTATAGGGATGCCACCTTATGAAGCTTTGTATGGACGAAAGTGTAGATCACCATTGTACTGGGATGAGGTAGGAGAAAAGAAAGTGTTAGGCCATGAGTTGGTTCAGCAGACTAGAGATGCCATAGTGTTGATTCAGAAAAGATTGGAAGCAGCTCAAGATAGACAAAGAAAATATGCAAATTTGCATAGGAAAGACATGGATTTTGAGATAGGAGCTTTGGTGTTACTAAAAGTATCGCCTTGGAAAGGGTTGGAAAGACTTGGTTAGAAGGGTAAACTTAGCTCTGGATTTATAGGACCCTTTGAGGTTTTGAAGAAAGTGGGAAAGGTCGCTTATGAGATTGCGTTACCACCGCAGTGGCAGCACATTCATAATGTGTTCCACGTATCTATGTTGAAGCCCTATGTCCCTAATTCGAATCAAATTATAGAATATGAACCGATTGAGCTTCAACCAGATTTGTCCTATGTAGAACAACCGGTTCAAATCCTAGACCGTAAGGAACGAGTCCTTAGGAATAAGTCAATTCCTATAGTAAAAGTTATGTGGAGAAATCCTCGAGTAGAAGAATCTACTTGGGAATTAGAGTCAGACATGCTTGATAAATATCCTCATTTGTTTAGTTGAGTTAGATTCTGGGGACAGAATCTTTTTAAGGGGGAAAGAATATAACGACTCGTGTATTTTTATTTTATTTCTAATATTTGGAAGTGTAATAAAAGTTTAAGTAAATAAATAAAAGATGTGTATTGATTTTAGCAGCGGTTATTGATTGTTATTTAATTAATTATGATTTGTTGATATGTGGGATTGGAATTATGTGATTTATTGATGAGTTATGTGATTTTATTTTACTAGTAAAGGTGACTTTATTTTAATTTTAATTCCATAAATATTTGGGTTGTTTTTAAAATTGGTTTTCTAATTTTATAATTTCAATAATTATTTTTAGGACTTTATAAAATTGAGAAATTAATATTTTGTTAATTATTCATTTTTAAATGATTTTCTAAGTGTGTTAAATGCTAAAATCCATATTTAATTATGGGAATCTTTAAAAATTATGAAATTTATATTTTATTAAGTTCGTATTATTCGGAGAATTTTAAAAGTATTTTGGGAATTTTCGGGAATAGTTTCATGCACACGTCCTTTCGTTATTTATTAAAAAGCGGGTATGCAGCGCAACCCAGAATTGTTTTAAAAATTTCGGAATTTATGTTTCTATAACTTCGGGATACTTATATTATTTTACCTTTTATTTTGGCAATTTGTCGAAATTATTTTAAGGGTGGCCTTGTTCGCTAAATTCAGTTTTCGGGGCAAAATTTCAGTTCCCGGGTATATCTGGGATACGTGTCAAAATCATATAAAAGAAATTGACACCTATCCAATTAACAGATACGTGTCAGCAGTTGGCATTGGGGAGATTAAAACATCATCTCTCTATTGTCTCTCTCCCTGTTGCTCTCTTCTCTCTCTCGTTTCTTGGTTCCTTTTTCATTTTCTTCCTCCTTCGCTTGCTTCCACCTCATCTCGGTAATTACTATGCTGCCTGTTTTCTTGTATTCCATCGCTGTATTTTCCTTTCTCTGGCCGCCGGTTTTCCGGTTGGTGGCGGCGGTAGGCGATTGTGTGTGATTGTGTGTGTATTGTGTGGTTGTGTGTGTTGTGTGTGTTGTGTGTGTTGTGTGTGTGAGTTGTGTGTGTTGTTTGCGGTGTGTGCGCGCGAGCCGCGGCGCGTGTGTGCTGTGGTCGTGTTGGTCCTGTGCTGTGCTGTTTCCATGTGTTGGATTCTGTTGGGCTCGATTGTGTTGGATTCTGTTGGGCCTATTATTGGGCCTGGCAGTTGGGTTTAGTATTGGGCTCTAATTATGGGCTAATTATTGTGCAGTTTGTTTAATATGAATTAATTTGTGTTATTGCAGGGATTTTTGTTGACTGATTTTGTGAAATAAAATACCGTGCAGTAAAAATAATTCTAAAAAAATCGGTGAAATTTTTGGTTGGAATCCGAATTATCGGGTACCCCAGAAATTTTGCCGCCGTACCGCGATGACTCGCTACGAGCGGACGGTGGACGGTGATGACGATGTTCTGAGTCCTAAATTCTATAAATAAATAAAATAAAATAATTATGTAAAATATGTTTGGATTTAAATAACTAATTTTGATTGGTGTTGGGATGTACGTTATATAAATGGTGGAATAATGTTGTGGATTGTTGAGAATTGTTGACGTCGATTATAATCGACGGGTAGTCTTATAAATAAAGAAGTTGCTGCCAAAATTTTCTAAAAATATATTTGTAATCGTACATAATTATATTTTACGTGTTACCCCTATTTATGTCGGGAGATGTGATTACATGATTATGTGTATAATAATAATACGAGTCGGGTTGTCGGATTTGGGTTATTAGGATTTGAGGATATCAAGCATGTCAGTATAACTAATTAGGGTATTCTTTAATTGTAGATCCCAGTCGAGTTGTTCCAGATCAAAGTCACCGTGAAAGCTACTTAGGGTTTGTAAAGCGTTGCAAGGCAAGTACCCCTGACCATTCTTTTATGGTTCAGTGTATATGAATAGCTAAATGTTTTATTCTCGTAATGGAACATAAATGTTTTAAGTTACGTATCCCCTGTAGTTATAAAATCATTGTTTTCGAATTGTTTTGGGGAAAAGTAACTTCGAAAGGTACCTGTCTCAAATGAAATGAATTGCGAAATGGATTTTATATGTGTGCTGGTTAATTAAATGATTTTGAAAATGAGATAGGTACAAGTATTTTGAAAACTGGATAAAACGGTCAGATATGGGATACATTGGGGCCATAGTAGGCCTATTGAGGTAGCGTAAGAGGCTAATTCGGTTGCGCGCATTATAAAACCGATTAGTCCCGCCCCTACTGGACCTGGCTCCTCTGAGGTAGTTTGTATCAGACCATGAGGTCTGAAGAGTTGCTGAATAAAGTTAGCGTGTCTTAGATGTTGAATAAAGAGTTTGTAATAATGAGAACCTGAATTATACTTGAACCTGGATCGGATCTTGGTTCGGGGTCAAATTACTATATTTTAATAATAATTCCGTTGTTTATATTTTTGGCAATTGTGTTTAGTGACGTCAACTCCTGACCCCGGGGTTGAGGCCGTCACACATAGTTTCAGGGGGAGTATCAGAAGATGTTGATGAAGATGGCATGGACCATGGGTGTAATAACCCCAATTTTTGGAATTTTTGAAACCCTTATGAATAGTGTTTTGCTGATTATGCTGAATAAGAAAACTTTTCATGCCACACTATGTAAGGGTTCTTTTATTGATCTTCTGGGATATTATTAGTACTCTATGTGGTATATAAGTGTATGTAAAGATCGTCAGAATCCAAATCCGAACACTGTGATTTTTCCCAAAAATCCACCAGATACCGAAAGAATTGAGTATAAGGTAACAGGATAAAAATGATTTAAATTCAAGGATTATAAGAGAGGGTCATAAAAGGAATATAATGTATTGAGAAAGGTTAAGGAAACCCAAGTAATAAGATCCCGGGTATGATCCCTCAAACGATAAATGAAAACGATAGTTAAGTGAACCGTATAACAGATTAGCGGTCATTAGCCAAGTAATTAGAAGCTAATCAAAGAGGTTAGTGGGGATGATGTCATCAAACCAATAAGAAGAGGACAAAGGTGGGAGGGTGACATCACTTGGTGACATAAGCATGACCAAAGCAAGTGTGTTGTTGGTTGAATTAGAACCACACAAAAGTTACCATGGTAAAAGGTAATAAAACAAAACAAAACAAAACAAATAAAAATCAACCAACCAACAAATCATTTCACCAAAACACAAAGTTATTTCACCATTCTTCATCTTTGCTCTCGGCTTTCAAGGAAAAAGCAAGGAAGAAAAATCCAAAGTCCAAGCTCCACTCAAGCATAAATTCAATGGTTTGTTTTATGGATTCTACATTTCATAACTTAGCTTCGGTATGATTTTAAGCTCTTGATTCAAATGGATTCATAGCTAATTAATTCACCAAAGATTAGGGTGAATAGTGTTTTTAAATTTTAACTTTGTGTTTCTTGATTTCATTTGCAAGATCAAGGTTATATAAGGATAGATCAAGGTTCTTTGAAGCTCCCTAGTAACTTTCCACCCTCCAAGAAAGGTATAAATCTTTACACCCTTTAGTAATAAGTTTGAATGTTGAAGTTTGGAGATGGTTTGGATGGATGAGTAGTAATTTGAATGATAAGCATGATTCGAGCTTAATTGTTAAGTAGTTTAGTTGAATTTAGAGGTGTTATAATATATGATTGGATTGAGATCCTTGAGCTTATTATGACTGGAATCAGTAGCATTGATGTGTATCTTGAGTTGTTGTTGATTGTGAGTTGATTGTGAGATGATTTGGAGTGGTTTAAATTTGGGTAATCGCGTAAACATAGCCGTCGTAATGTCCGATTTACTTTAGACTGTTTTTGTTCTTAACATTAGGACCCGTGAACTCACTGCTAGGTTTTGACCATTGCCTTTATTAGATAGTTCATGTTACGAGCTTCGTTTTGATATGTAGTTCGTTTGATTCCGATGTACGGTTTAGGAGAAACGACCGTTTTAAGTAACGGCGTTTCGCGAACGAACCATTACCCCTCGCCTTACTTTGAAACATAGGTTAAAGACCTAAAAGGACTAATTGGAGTATAAAACATTTATGTAAAGTGTATTAGGCAGTTGGTAAGGCACTCGCGAAAGAATCGCCTTAAAACCCTTAATGGTTAATTTATTAAAAATGGTGGAGCCGAGGGTACTCGAGCGACTTAAGAGAATCAGTAAGCGCAAAGCGAGCGTTAGAGTCTAAATTGGTTAAAGTATAGATTTATAAGCGACTTTGGTTTAATTCCAACTTATATGTTGTTTATAGGTTACCAGACTCATCCCAAGCCATTTGTAACCCCCAGTCGCTCAGGCAAGTTTTCTACCCGTTATACTGTTGTTGTGATGTATACATTTGTACATGCATTATCTTGTGATAGATGCATAATGGTTATTTAGCAAATTCTTGCGATATATTGTAGCATGTGATATGGTATATATGCATGCCTGTTTCGTATTCTTGATACATATATCTGCTGATACAGTTGATAATACATATGCTAGAGATAAGCGGTAATTTGCATATACCCTTAGTATAGGGGACCCAAAGGTTAACATTTTTCTAAAACCGGGAGTCGAGGCTCCCGAGTATAATATATATATTTATATATATATATATGAATAGTTTTCAAAACTATGAATCGAATAAGGTTTATTCGATAACTTTATTTTATTAATGAATATTATTTTGAATATTCATTCGAGGGCTTATGATCCCGTTTATTTTATTTTTGAATATTATTTTGAATATTCATTCGAGGACATATGACTCCGCTTAATTTATTAATGAATATTATTTTGAATATTCATTCGAGGACTTATGACTCTAATTATTTACTAATTATTATTCATAATTTTATTAAAGAATAATGTGTCGATAATCAAACTCACTTTTGATTATTCAAATAAAGATAGTACTTTCGTATAAGTATATCTTTGGTTATTTAATATTCATTGCAAGTATAAGTTTTAAAACTTCTACTTCAATTATTTTTATAAAGATTATTCTTTATGGGAATATTATTTAAATAATAACATTCAGATATTTTCTAATATATTGGGACTGATTTATTTCATTAAATCAGCATTACTCCAAACACTCTTTAAAGTGTTTTCGAGTCTTCAAAATGATTTTTAAAGGTTAGGGCGGATCCCAAAACTCATTTTTATATTTAAGATCTTCCTTTTAAAGGGGATTTAAATATTCGCTCAAAACCTGAGGGATCCGGCTCTGTGGTGTAGTTTATATTCGCAACAAGGTTGCTGTTTTGATAAAAGAGTTTTTGATTACTTACCCAACACTCGGGAAGTAAAATTCTTGGAACAAGTTAATCCATTAACAGGCATCGCCTGGGAAATATTGGTGAGTTTTCCTTTCCAACTAGATACGACTTCTTGGTGGAGCCGTATCAACAAGTTTCTACTTGGGGAAAGTGGGGACGAGTTTTACGTTTCAGAGTCATGGATTTCATCTGAACTAGGAGTGGCGTAAGTGGTCGAGTGGCGCCGGCCCAGCCTAATTATATTGGCCCAAATGGCCTGGAAGTTCCACTAAGACGGTCCATTCCTTAGGAGTCCAGTGTTCGGTTGACAAGTAAATCCGACAGGTTCTCCTCTACATGTAGAAAATGGTGGGGTTGTACTACTGTGACTGATCATCGTAAGTGGTCTTCCTGGCGCAACAAACTCCCGTAATGAGTTCATTGTTACGACCGGCATTTTATGTAATATTATTTGTGAATAATATTAAGTTAAATAAAAATATATTCAATGATTATGCGCTAGTGTGAGTAAAAATTTCTGCATTATAAATTTGCTTTGTGTAGTATATGATTTTTCAAAGCAAAAGTTTACTTAATTTCTTTATTTTTGATTTATAAGGAATATTCTAAGCCTTGGAGAAATTTTCTTTTAAAAGATATTTTGTTCACAAATTTTGAAAGTGATTTTATAAAATCTCTAAAAATCCAAGTTATTTTATGGTATAAATTTTATAATTTTTGAACTTGTGTTTTATTTTATAAAAATAAATCTTTATAAATATAATTAGCAAATTACATAGTTATCCTTGCATGCAAATTCCTTCCATACATTCCAAAAGGGCTAAAGAGTCAATAACCACCCCACTAACTCTTATTTCCTAGCCAAATACCTTCTTTACCCTTGCATGCAAATTCAACCAAGTTTAAGTGGAAGGTTAATCATGACAATTCCTAATTCCACTCACTTTTGCCAATACAAAAACCATAAGACAAGCAAAGTCATGATCATTTTACTCATCACCCACACCACACTCACTCTCTCCTCCCTCCCCTTCTCCCTCACTCTCGGCTCTCTCTCTCATTCTCGGGTTTTTAGACCGAGAACCCCCCCTCCCCATTTTTCTTCATTTCTCCACCAAGCTTCTACTCTTTATACAAGTAAATGTTATCTCCCATACCATGATCATTCATATTTCAAAGAGTTTTGAGTAGAAAGTTTAAGTTTAAGGGTTGCATGTAAAGGTTTTAGTGAAACTCAAAATACAATCTTGATTCTTATGGATTTAAGGTTGTTTTTGAGAGGACTACAATGAATGGATAAGTGCCAAGTCATGAGAAGGAAAATCTTGATGATTTAATGGCCATTTCCATCCATTTCATTCGGCCATGACCATATGGGAGCCGAATGAATGGTCCTTGAAATCATTCTTGTAGTTTTGATCAATTTTTGCATGTTTATGTGATAATGACTTGAATTTGGTGGTGAAAATTTGATAAAACTCCTTGCATGCTAAGTGATCATCTAGGTATACCTTAGGCTAGGCTTGCATGTCAATTTTAAGATGGAATATATGTAGAAAATATGTTGTTTTGGTTTGAAAAACCCGAAGGCATGCATGCATGTGGAATTCTCTTAGTTTGTTGTAAGATTTTGACCATTTGGAAAAGATTTTGTTAGTGCGCCTTAATTTCAGTAGGAATAATGTGATAATATGGATTTATGCTTCTTGTTGCATGGTAATAATTTGTGGTTATCTTTTATAAAAATATATATCTTGTTGTTTCAAAAGCATAAAGGTTTATGATTTGTTAAGAGTAGTCTCTTTTATTTTGCCATAGTTGCACCATAGGTAAGGATGATCTCACCAAGGGTATTTTGAGAAAAAGGGAGTTAGTTCAGTAGAACACCAAGTATAGGTCTTGGTTTAAGTATTTAGTTGTTGATAATTGGGTTTGTCAAGTCAAAACCTTGGAAAATGAGAGTTATAGTTTCTGCAGAAAAATCAGTTTAGTACCCTGAGTTTAGAGTGAGTTTTGACCATGTCATTGATGTGCACTTTGAGGCCCAAGCCACCAGAAGTTAGTATGGGGAGTATATAATAGGTTTTAGGAGTTGGTTGGAGGTTTGCATGTCATTTGGTTAGGTGCACAAGTAGAATAACAAAATCTGTCCAGCAGGGGACAGTTTTGTTGCAACTTAGAAATAGGGAGATTTGGCCATGTCATGGGTAGGCCCTCATTAGGCCCAATTGGGCCTTAGTTAGAGGGTATGTCAGAGAAGTTTTTCCAACCATAGTTCATAGGATATGAGCTAGAACCATGTGTCACAAGTTAACTCAAGTCAGGGCATTTTCTGCCCAGAAAAACAGGGGAACCTTGGACTTTTAGCTTAGGCCCAAGAAGGCCCAAGCCAGGCCTTTGAGCCACATCAAGCTTGTGAGATGCCCTTAGGTCAGGAGAGTCTTGTGTAAAGATTTTGAAGAAAAACTTGTAGTTTAAGAGTGTCTAATGCACTCAAGAAACCTTAGTTACCATTCTGAAATTTGCACCAGTGAGCACTTTCACTTATCACATAGTTTTAGGACACTTAGAAGTGAGTATTAGGTCGACCACCATAGTTGTAAGATAGTATAAGGTCAGTAGAACAAAAGGCACAAGTGAGGGTCAATAGGTTTTGGATAATTTAGGAAAGGCACATTGAGTTAGGAAGCCCAAATTCGAAGACTTCGTTTAGTTAGCGACCAAGTAACTTAAGTGGTGAGTCGAGATCATCCAAGCCTAGCGTGGCATTATGGTGTATATGATGTTATTTGGTATTAATATACGATATGTGATTATGTGGCTACGTGTGTACATTTGAAAATATAAATGTTGGATATGAATTAAGTGTGTATAGGCCTAAGTGCCATCCATGTTTAATTTCGGGTTGTAAATAGGTTAAGATGAAAAGAATATATTATAATAAGGATTATTATTATTGATGTAGGATCTCGAGACGAGGGAAAACTTGCCATAAAAGTCGAGTGAAGCTCCAGTTGTTGCTCCTACTAGTCAGACCAGACCAGTCTATCTCAAGGCAAGTGATTCAACTTGACCTTCGCATTTACTGTAAACAGTTCATATATATATATCGATGCAATTATCCTGAGTCATTTTGATGTATTTAAATCAAGAGTATCTTTTGTTTATCTTTGAGTTACATAGAAATGCCATGAACCCCCGAGTACGTATTGCAAGTAGTTCAAAAGTCTTTCATGATAGTTTAATGCCATGATAAAATAGAGATGTGTTATAATACCTTATTGATCCTTTTGATTATCATGCTATTGATCCCTGAGAAATCTTGATGTTGCACCCTGATGCTATGATTCAACTCTTGAAATAACCTCGATAGAAACTTTATCTTGATACCTAAAAGCCAATCTTTTCTTAAATTCATTCATGATTGTTTGATAACCCTATCCTTACCCTAAAGCTTGATGCCCTGTTATATCTTGAGCTGATGATCACTTCCTTTATATTTTAGCACCTCTATCCTATTGGAACCAGTGATGCTTATCTCCTTGATGTTCTAATACCTATACCTTGTCTACAACCATTGCTTTAAGCCTAGTTTGGCATTACTCTTTCATATTATCCAATAGCCTTGCTTAATTTCCTTGTCAAAATTCTTGTTTATGGAAATCTCTCGATTACCCTAATATAGTAAAGTCTAGTAGATCATGGCCCTGAGATTTAGAGTCAGAATTCCAGTGTTTCAAGTTGATCTATAATCCCCTGATAAAAATGATTTCAGTCAAAAGAGATTTTGTCATAAATCGGCATCAGTTTTCGAAATGAATAAAAGGTGGATTTTTCAGTCCCAAAGGGGGACAAATGTTTTCTTGAATGGTGGATCTGGACTGAGACGCGAGTCCTTTCCACACTTATATTAGGCTTAAAAGTTGCCTAGGGATTCCCAATAATGTTTTAGAACCCAGCGAGGTTCGGGATTACTTCGCGGCTGATCACCGGCTGTAATCCGTAGCGTCATAAAATGATTTTGATTAAGAATGGTTTTAAAATTTGTTTTGATGCAAGCAAAATGATGCCAATTCACATAAGTTTTATCTCTCGATTATCATTGATTATGTCATTCCATTGTCATTCCTAAAGGTATATCTCGATTTATGCTTTGCGTTGTATTGTTAGCACTTGTTGAGCTTTTGGCTCACTTCTTGCTTTATCCTGATATTACAGCTAGCAGCCATGGTTAGATTCAAGCAGACTGCCCGTAAAACCTGTGATGCTGATGCTTATGTTCGAGCTCAGGTAGAATAAGTAATAGTAGTTGTGTGAGGACTCGGTATTTGTAATCAGATGTAATAGTTGGTAGTGTTGGGCTGTTCCAAACCCTAAACTGTAAGATCTTGGATTTTGGTTGTGTAATACTCATTAAAATGATGTAATAGCTATAATTATTTTGCTATTTAAGTTGGGGGTGTGACAGGTTTTGGTATCAGAGCTACGGTTTAGAGTCCCTGGACAGCCCAAATAGGTTATAGGATTTGTGTGTAGGTTATAGATACTACGCGAGAGAGTAGGTAAAGTAAATTATTATTAATACTCCTCTTATTGGTTGTCAGCAAAGGGCGCATTCCTCGTCATCCTCTGGGTCGGACGACACTATTGCTTTCTCCGTGTATGCTGAGTTGAGGCGCGAGTTCGATATGCTTCAGGGCAAGTACGACCGACTGATAGACCGACTGAAGAACGTGTATCCGGACAGCCGAAACTACGAAGGGAAGCCCAAGGAGCAGATGATTGCGAGACTTGAGACCTTGGTTGGGTACGTCAACACTAAGCTTGAGGAGATGCCAGTACACCGGGACCGTACCAGCCAGTATGTCATTCAGATGGTGGCGGATGAGCTCCAGAGCATTGCGAAGACGCTTCGAGAGGAAAAGTCTACCAAGCCCCGTTCAGATGGAGTGGAGCCTTAGTTCTTTCCATTTACCTTTCATGTTGTTGTACTATCAGACTCTATGGAATCCCCAGTTGTTTCCGTCTTTCCTTTAAATAAGCCTGTTATTTCTAGAATCAGACTATGTCCCAATCCTATGTACTGTGACCTTTAAAATTTCAATAATTATGTGCTATTGTTCCATCTGCTCTCAACTGTTATTTTATGTTTTGTCATCATATCTGGAAACTTGACCCCATATGTAAACAAGAATGCCATGCGATACCCTCGAATCATTTTATCATTCATATTTGTTATAACACAACTCTTATTTCAGGATCATGCCTCCCAAAAAGAAGAATCCAACAACCACCTTCACCACAGACCCAGATATTCTTCAACTACTGGAAACCTTGCAACAGCAAACCAATGCTATAGCTCAACAACAACTAACCCTTCAACAACGAATTGAAAACCAAGATAACCGTGAGCCATATCAACCACCTGAACCACCAGTACCACCAAGACAAATTGTCACTTTCAAGGCTTTTCAGAATGTGAATCCACCTGTATTTCATGATACCACTGATCCAGTGATAGCAAACACATGGATCAAGGAGATGGAAAGGGCTTTTGAGTTGATACAGTTAGGGGACGATCAGAAGACGCTGTATGCCACTTACTTCTTGAAGGGAGAAGTCATTTATTGGTGGGAATCAGTAAAAGCTATGGAAGTCACTCAGCAGATTTCTTGGGAGAGATTTAAGAAGTTATTTCTGGACAAGTATTACCCTAAGTACATGCAGAATCAGATGGAGCTAAAATTTCTTGAGTTAAAACAAGGGAACATGACTGTACTGGAATATGAGAAGAAGTTCACTGAGTTGTCAAGGTTTGTGACAAAGTATACCAGCACTGAGGAAGAAAAAGCAAAGAAATTTCAGCAAGGATTGGAGCCTTGGATCAGAGATAGGGTGGCTATGTTTGAACTTGAAACTTATGCGGGAGTAGTACAGAAAACTGCTCTGATTGAGAATAATGGGATGCAGTCAAGGAAAGAGAGGGATAACAAGAAGAGGAAGGTTCCATTTTATGGAGAAAAGTCTGAAGCTGGAAGTTCGCAAGATCGGAATGTAAGGAGGATTGGTTTCCAGAAGGGCGGAAATTTTCAAAGGAAAGGAAATTTGGGCAAAAGGCAAGAATCAAAAGGGAACAATCAGGCAAGCCAAGGGCAAGTTGGAGAAAACAGGTTCCAGAGGCCAGAATGCAAGCACTGTGGAAGAAGGCACCCCGGAGTATGCAATAAGCTGAGTATGACCTGTTATAGGTGCAATCAGAAAGGACATTTGGCCAATGAGTGCAAGATGCCGAAGCCGGGAGTTACGTGCTACAAATGTGGGAAGACTGGACACATGGCTAGGGAGTGTAAGGCAACAGGACCAGTCAGAGCTCTGATGAACGTGGCAAGTACCAGTGCAAGCGTGCCAGCTGAGGTATTGGCATTACCTCCACCACCCGCACCAACCCCGCAAGCAACAGCAAGGACATTTGATCTAAAGATGAAAGATGCTGTTCAGAATTCTGAGGTGATAGCAGGTACACTTTTACTCAATAATGTCAAAGCTAAAGTATTGATTGATTCGGGAGCCACAAGATCTTTCATATCAGAATCTTTTGTTGATAAGATCCAATGTGATAAAACGGTTATGAGTGAGGTAGTAAATGTGGTAATTGCGAACCAAGAGAAGATTCCTGTGAATCAATTTTGTCCAAAATGTGAGATTGATATTTCGGGATATAAGTTCTCGGCCGACTTGATACTCTTCAAGCTGGGAGAGTTTGATATAATCTTAGGAATGGATTGGTTAGGAGAGAATAGCGCGCAGATAAATTGTAAGACCAAGAGAGTGTATTTAAAGACGAAGAGTGGAGAGAAGGTAGTATTTAAGGGACAGAGGCAAGAGCGACTATTTCTTACAATTATTCAGGCTAAGAAGTTACTTAGAAAAGGTTGTGAGTCGTTCCTAGCATATGTAGTGGATTCAGAGAGAGGCAGCCCCAGCATGGAAGATATTCCTGTAGTTAATGAGTTCCCCGATGTGTTTCCCGACGAACTACCAGGCTTACCACCAGATCGACAGATTGAGTTCGAGATCAACCTTGCTCCAGGCACGGAACCAGTTTCAAAGGCTCCGTATAGGATGGCACCAGCAGAAATGAAAGAGTTGGCGAGCCAGCTACAAGAATTATTGGATAAGGGAGTGATACGACCAAGTACGTCGCCATGGGGAGCACCTGTTCTCTTTGTGAAGAAGAAAGATGGGAGTATGCGTCTATGCATAGATTACCGGGAGTTGAGTAAAGTAACGATCAAGAACCGCTACCCGCTACCAAGAATAGATGACCTTTTTGATCAGTTAAAGGGAGCAAAATGTTTTTCGAAGATTGACTTGAGATCGGGATACCATCAATTAAAGATCAAGGAAGAAGATATTCCCAAGACCGCATTTAGGACTAGATATGGGCATTATGAATTCCTAGTAATGCCGTTTGGATTGACCAACGCTCCGGCCACATTCATGGATCTGATGAATCGGGTATTTAAGAAGTATTTGGATAAATTTGTCGTGGTATTTATTGATGACATCCTTATTTATTCTAAATCGGAAGAAGAACATATGCAGCATCTCTGGATAGCCTTGGAGATACTCCGACAAGAGAAGTTGTATGCCAAGTTTACCAAATGTGAGTTTTGGTTAAAGGAAGTTCAATTTTTGGGGCATGTTATTGGAAGTGATGGAATTAAAGTGGATCCGGTAAAGATTGATGCAGTTATGAGTTGGGAGAGGCCAAGGACTCCTACGGAAGTGCGAAGTTTTCTAGGATTGGCCGGGTACTATAGAAGATTCGTCAAGGATTTCTCGAAGATCGCCACACCATTGACCAAGTTAACCAGAAAGAATCAAAAGTTTGAATGGAGTGCAGAATGTGAAAATAGCTTTCAAGAGTTAAAACAGAAGTTGGTAACAGCTCCGGTGTTAGTACTTCCAGATGATCAAGGGAATTTTGTAATATTCAGCGATGCCTCACATAAGGGTTTGGGTTGTGTGTTGATGCAACACAGCAAGGTAATAGCATATGCGTCAAGACAGTTGAAGCCGCACGAGTTAAAGTATCCGACGCATGACTTGGAACTAGCCGCCATAGTGTTCGCACTCAAGATTTGGAGACACTATCTCTATGGAGAAAAGTGTGAAATCTACACGGATCACAAGAGTTTAAAATACATTTTTACTCAGAAAGAGCTCAATATGAGGCAGAGGAGATGGCTGGAATTGATTAAGGACTATGACTGTTCGATAAATTACCATCCTGGAAAGGCGAACGTAGTGGCCGATGCGCTGAGTCGGAAGGAAAGATTGAATGCAAAGATAACATCAAAAGAGTTATCTGAAGAAATCGGAAAATTTGAATTGGAACTTTGTGCTTATGGGAAAGTCAAAGAAGTTTGTCATGCAATGACCTTTCAGCCAACACTACTGGAAAAGATAAAGAAGTATCAAGAGGAAGTAATGGAAAAAGAGAAAAATCAGTTATCTGGAGAAGAGATTAATACTAAAAGGGATGAGCAAGGAATACTAAGGTTTTCATCCAGAATATGGATTCCCCATGTATCTGAATTAAAGAATGAGATCCTCCATGAAGCCCACCATTCGAAATTTTCAATCCACCCGGGAAGCACCAAGATGTATCAAGACTTAAAGAAGAACTTTTGGTGGCCAAATATGAAAAGAGACGTGGCAGAATGGGTTGCGAAGTGCTATACCTGTCAGAAAGTAAAGGCAGAACATCAACGACCAAGCGGATTAATTCAGCCCCTGAAGATTCCAGAATGGAAATGGGAAAACATCGCTATGGACTTTATAGTAGGACTACCGCGAACAAAGTCCGGACATGACGCAATATGGGTTATAATTGATCGTCTTACGAAGTCGGCGCATTTCCTTCCAATAAATGAGAAGTCGTCACTGGACAAGTTGGTTCATCTGTATGTGCACGAAATCGTATTAAGGCATGGAGTACCTGTATCAATAGTTTCAGACAGAGATCCCCGATTTAACTCAAGATTCTGGAAGCAATTCCAGGAATGTCTTGGCACGAAGTTGAATATGAGCACGGCGTATCACCCGCAGACTGATGGCCAGAGTGAAAGAACAATTCAAACAATTGAAGACATGTTGCGCAGTTGTGCAATCGATTTTGCTGGAAGTTGGGACGACCACCTGCCATTGATTGAATTTTCATATAACAATAGCTATCATTCCAGTATCGGCATGCCACCATATGAAGCTTTGTACGGGCGAAAATGTAGATCATCAACAAGTTGGGATGAAGTAGGAGAAGGAAGAATTCTCGGCTCAGAATTGGTACAACAGTTGCATGACTCAGTCAAGTTAATTCAGAAAAGGTTGCTTGCTGCTCAAGATAGACAGAGGAAGTATGCAGATCCAGCGCGTAAGGATGTTCAATTCCAAATTGGCGAAGCTGTGTTACTAAAAGTGTCACCTAGGAAAGGGTTGATAAGATTTGGCAAGAAAGGAAAGTTAGCACCTAGATACGTAGGTCCTTTTGAGATTTTGAGTCAAGTAGGAAAGGTGGCCTACGAGTTGGCCTTACCACCTCAGTATCAGCATGTGCATAATGTGTTCCATGTGTCGTTGCTTAAGAAGTACAATCCTGACGCTAGCCATGTGATAGAATATGAACCTGTAGAAATTCAGGCAGACCTGTCATTTGTGGAGCAACCGGTTAAAGTACTCGACTGGCAAGTAAAGAGTCTTAGAAATAAATCAGTAAAGTTAGTAAAAGTACTTTGGAGGAACCCTAAGGTCGAAGAGTCGACTTGGGAGTTAGAGTCTGATATGCGTTCCCGGTATCCTCATCTGTTCTCTTAGATTCTGGGGACAGAATCCCTTAAGGGGGAGAGAATGTTACGACCGGCATTTTATGTAATATTATTTGTGAATAATATTAAGTTAAATAAAAATATATTCAATGATTATGCGCTAGTGTGAGTAAAAATTTCTGCATTATAAATTTGCTTTGTGTAGTATATGATTTTTCAAAGCAAAAGTTTACTTAATTTCTTTATTTTTGATTTATAAGGAATATTCTAAGCCTTGGAGAAATTTTCTTTTAAAAGATATTTTGTTCACAAATTTTGAAAGTGATTTTATAAAATCTCTAAAAATCCAAGTTATTTTATGGTATAAATTTTATAATTTTTGAACTTGTGTTTTATTTTATAAAAATAAATCTTTATAAATATAATTAGCAAATTACATAGTTATCCTTGCATGCAATTTCCTTCCATACATTCCAAAAGGGCTAAAGAGTCAATAACCACCCCACTAACTCTTATTTCCTAGCCAAATACCTTCTTTACCCTTGCATGCAAATTCAACCAAGTTTAAGTGGAAGGTTAATCATGACAATTCCTAATTCCACTCACTTTTGCCAATACAAAAACCATAAGACAAGCAAAGTCATGATCATTTTACTCATCACCCACACCACACTCACTCTCTCCTCCCTCCCCTTCTCCCTCACTCTCGGCTCTCTCTCTCTTTCTCGGGTTTTTAGACCGAGAACCCCCCCTCCCCATTTTTCTTCATTTCTCCACCAAGCTTCTACTCTTTATACAAGTAAATGTTATCTCCCATACCATGATCATTCATATTTCAAAGAGTTTTGAGTAGAAAATTTAAGTTTAAGGGTTGCATGTAAAGGTTTTAGTGAAACTCAAAATACAATCTTGATTCTTATGGATTTAAGGTTGTTTTTGAGAGGACTACAATGAATGGATAAGTGCCAAGTCATGAGAAGGAAAATCTTGATGATTTAATGGCCATTTCCATCCATTTCATTCGGCCATGACCATATGGGAGCCGAATGAATGGTCCTTGAAATCATTCTTGTAGTTTTGATCAATTTTTGCATGTTTATGTGATAATGACTTGAATTTGGTGGTGAAAATTTGATAAAACTCCTTGCATGCTAAGTGATCATCTAGGTATACCTTAGGCTAGGCTTGCATGTCAATTTTAAGATGGAATATATGTAGAAAATATGTTGTTTTGGTTTGAAAAACCCGAAGGCATGCATGCATGTGGAATTCTCTTAGTTTGTTGTAAGATTTTGACCATTTGGAAAAGATTTTGTTAGTGCGCCTTAATTTCAGTAGGAATAATGTGATAATATGGATTTATGCTTCTTGTTGCATGGTAATAATTTGTGGTTATCTTTTATAAAAATATATATCTTGTTGTTTCAAAAGCATAAAGGTTTATGATTTGTTAAGAGTAGTCTCTTTTATTTTGCCATAGTTGCACCATAGGTAAGGATGATCTCACCAAGGGTATTTTGAGAAAAAGGGAGTTAGTTCAGTAGAACACCAAGTATAGGTCTTGGTTTAAGTATTTAGTTGTTGATAATTGGGTTTGTCAAGTCAAAACCTTGGAAAATGAGAGTTATAGTTTCTGCAGAAAAATCAGTTTAGTACCCTGAGTTTAGAGTGAGTTTTGACCATGTCATTGATGTGCACTTTGAGGCCCAAGCCACCAGAAGTTAGTATGGGGAGTATATAATAGGTTTTAGGAGTTGGTTGGAGGTTTGCATGTCATTTGGTTAGGTGCACAAGTAGAATAACAAAATCTGTCCAGCAGGGGACAGTTTTGTTGCAACTTAGAAATAGGGAGATTTGGCCATGTCATGGGTAGGCCCTCATTAGGCCCAATTGGGCCTTAGTTAGAGGGTATGTCAGAGAAGTTTTTCCAACCATAGTTCATAGGATATGAGCTAGAACCATGTGTCACAAGTTAACTCAAGTCAGGGCATTTTCTGCCCAGAAAAACAGGGGAACCTTGGACTTTTAGCTTAGGCCCAAGAAGGCCCAAGCCAGGCCTTTGAGCCACATCAAGCTTGTGAGATGCCCTTAGGTCAGGAGAGTCTTGTGTAAAGATTTTGAAGAAAAACTTGTAGTTTAAGAGTGTCTAATGCACTCAAGAAACCTTAGTTACCATTCTGAAATTTGCACCAGTGAGCACTTTCACTTATCACATAGTTTTAGGACACTTAGAAGTGAGTATTAGGTCGACCACCATAGTTGTAAGATAGTATAAGGTCAGTAGAACAAAAGGCACAAGTGAGGGTCAATAGGTTTTGGATAATTTAGGAAAGGCACATTGAGTTAGGAAGCCCAAATTCGAAGACTTCGTTTAGTTAGCGACCAAGTAACTTAAGTGGTGAGTCGAGATCATCCAAGCCTAGCGTGGCATTATGGTGTATATGATGTTATTTGGTATTAATATACGATATGTGATTATGTGGCTACGTGTGTACATTTGAAAATATAAATGTTGGATATGAATTAAGTGTGTATAGGCCTAAGTGCCATCCATGTTTAATTTCGGGTTGTAAATAGGTTAAGATGAAAAGAATATATTATAATAAGGATTATTATTATTGATGTAGGATCTCGAGACGAGGGAAAACTTGCCATAAAAGTCGAGTGAAGCTCCAGTTGTTGCTCCTACTAGTCAGACCAGACCAGTCTATCTCAAGGCAAGTGATTCAACTTGACCTTCGCATTTACTGTAAACAGTTCATATATATATATCGATGCAATTATCCTGAGTCATTTTGATGTATTTAAATCAAGAGTATCTTTTGTTTATCTTTGAGTTACATAGAAATGCCATGAACCCCCGAGTACGTATTGCAAGTAGTTCAAAAGTCTTTCATGATAGTTTAATGCCATGATAAAATAGAGATGTGTTATAATACCTTATTGATCCTTTTGATTATCATGCTATTGATCCCTGAGAAATCTTGATGTTGCACCCTGATGCTATGATTCAACTCTTGAAATAACCTCGATAGAAACTTTATCTTGATACCTAAAAGCCAATCTTTTCTTAAATTCATTCATGATTGTTTGATAACCCTATCCTTACCCTAAAGCTTGATGCCCTGTTATATCTTGAGCTGATGATCACTTCCTTTATATTTTAGCACCTCTATCCTATTGGAACCAGTGATGCTTATCTCCTTGATGTTCTAATACCTATACCTTGTCTACAACCATTGCTTTAAGCCTAGTTTGGCATTACTCTTTCATATTATCCAATAGCCTTGCTTAATTTCCTTGTCAAAATTCTTGTTTATGGAAATCTCTCGATTACCCTAATATAGTAAAGTCTAGTAGATCATGGCCCTGAGATTTAGAGTCAGAATTCCAGTGTTTCAAGTTGATCTATAATCCCCTGATAAAAATGATTTCAGTCAAAAGAGATTTTGTCATAAATCGGCATCAGTTTTCGAAATGAATAAAAGGTGGATTTTTCAGTCCCAAAGGGGGACAAATGTTTTCTTGAATGGTGGATCTGGACTGAGACGCGAGTCCTTTCCACACTTATATTAGGCTTAAAAGTTGCCTAGGGATTCCCAATAATGTTTTAGAACCCAGCGAGGTTCGGGATTACTTCGCGGCTGATCACCGGCTGTAATCCGTAGCGTCATAAAATGATTTTGATTAAGAATGGTTTTAAAATTTGTTTTGATGCAAGCAAAATGATGCCAATTCACATAAGTTTTATCTCTCGATTATCATTGATTATGTCATTCCATTGTCATTCCTAAAGGTATATCTCGATTTATGCTTTGCGTTGTATTGTTAGCACTTGTTGAGCTTTTGGCTCACTTCTTGCTTTATCCTGATATTACAGCTAGCAGCCATGGTTAGATTCAAGCAGACTGCCCGTAAAACCTGTGATGCTGATGCTTATGTTCGAGCTCAGGTAGAATAAGTAATAGTAGTTGTGTGAGGACTCGGTATTTGTAATCAGATGTAATAGTTGGTAGTGTTGGGCTGTTCCAAACCCTAAACTGTAAGATCTTGGATTTTGGTTGTGTAATACTCATTAAAATGATGTAATAGCTATAATTATTTTGCTATTTAAGTTGGGGGTGTGACATTCATCATCCAATTGGATATTTCTGCAACACTACCCAGAGCACTTCGATAGATAGGCTACGGTTGGGCGATTGTTGAGTGTTGGCAGGGTAAAGTTCTCAAAATGATGTTTGCATCAAATGAAGTATCTCATAACTTCATTTTATTTTGATGATATTTTAAAGATTGATTCTATACAAGTTTTGTCTTGTAGCTTAATCTATGGGATGACCTATTTATACATTGAACGGTGGTAGTTCAAGTAGTATTCGGAAAAGATATAAGTATATTGGAGTATCTTATAACTTCATCTTTTAAACTTATATCTAGTTAATGATTGTCTTATGAATGACAAAGGTTTCAGAAAAACGTTGAGACAAGGTTAGATATATGAGATCACCTTGCAACGATATTTTTATAAAGTTATAAACTGGAACTCTGTGGATGTTATACATGTCAGAGGATTTCAAATATTGTGAAAAGTATATATATATATATATATATATATATATACTGAATATTTTGCGACTTGGTCGCGATAAGATATCAGCTTGGTTCATTTCTTCTTGACCAAGACTTTCATGAGTACTATGAGAATGCTCATATATTGTTAATCATTATACATATTATTTTGGTGGTCTTGTTTCTCACCCTTGCTTTCTTCTTTCATCACACAACAACAGATAGAAAAGATGAACAGGACCAAGCTCCCGATTCGCAAGCGGTTAGGAAACGTTCCGCAGTTTCCTGTAGGCGTTGATGTCGTTATAGCCGAGGTAGGATCTACCAATAGGCTAGGCTTTCAACTTCTGATGTACCAGATTTATGTATATTTATGAATTGTAATAATGGCAAAGAAATGTAAATTTATTCAGAAACCCTTTTGAGTTGTAATGGCTTATAATTGTGGAATAAACGACTTGTGTTATTTTTGGTTTTCATATCTGAGACTATAACTTGTGGTGTGTGTGTGTATATTGTGGGGTCACAGTACATAGTAGTTCGTTGTTTATTAAGATTAAGTGTTATTAAGGGAAATATAACTCGTGACAATCCGGATCCCCGACCCCAGATTTGGGGGTGTTACAATGGGGGAGCATCCAGTTCTAGAGAAAACCTTCCATCTGCAAGGAAGTGGACTAAATCACATACACCTGACTTAATAATTAAAATCCTGATGCATGTGTCAGAACTAGAACAGCTACTTCAAGTGAATGTCTTTACAATTCTTTTCTTTATCAGACTGAACCAAAGAAAGTGGAAGAAGCTCTTCAAGATGCTGATTGGGTGCAAGTAATGCAGGAAGAGTTAAATGAATTTGAAAGAAACAAAGTATGGACCCTAGTGCCAAGACCAAAGAACAGATTTGTTGTTGGTACAAAGTGGGTATTCAGAAACAAAACTGATAGTGATGGCATAATTACAAGGAATAAATCAAGGTTGGTTGCAAAAGGATATTCTCAATAGGTGGGAATTGATTATGATGAAACATTTGCACCAGTTCCTAGATTGGAAGCCATAAGGATATTTTTAGCTTATTATGCTCACAAAAAGTATACTGTCTTTCAAATGGATGTGAAAAGTGCTTTTTTCAATGGAGAATTGGAAGAGGAAGTATATGTTGAACAACCTCCAGGCTTTGTCGATCCCAAATATCCAAATCATGTCTACAGGCTTGATAAAGCACTTTATGGCCTTAAGTAAGCTCCTAAAGCATGGTATGAGACTTTAGCTTAGTTTCTTCTGAAAAGTGGATTTAACAGAGGAACTATAGACAAAACACTGTTCTACCTCAACTATGGAAAGGACTTACTTCTGGTTCAGATTTATGTTGATGATATCATCTTTGGTTCTACAAATGACAGACTTTGCAAAAAGTTTGCCAAACTGATGCAGTCAAGATATCAAATGAGTATGATGGGAGAACTTAGCTATTTTCTGGGCCTTCAAGTCAAGCAGAATGAAGAAGGCACTTTTATTTGTCAAACCAAGTAAACTAGAAACTTGCTGAAGAAATTTGGAATGCAAGATTGTTCAAGTGCATCCACTCCCATGGCCACTGCAACAAAACTGGATAAGGATACTGGTAAATCAGTAGATATTACTGATTACAGAGGTATGATTGGCTCTCTACTCTATCTAACTGCTAGTAGACCTGATATCATGTATGCTACCTGTCTTTATGCAAGATTTCAAGCAGATCCAAGAGAACCTCACTTAATAGCTGTGAAAAGAATATTCAAGTATGTTAATAGAACAGCTGATCTGGGATTGTAGTATCCTAGAGAATCAGATTTTAAACTAATAGGTTACTCAGATGCAGATTTTGCAGGTTGCAAATTTGACAGGAAAAGCACAAGTGGAAGCTGCCAATTTCTTGGAGGCAGATTGGTTTCTTGGTTTAGCAAGAAACAAAAGTCAATTTCTACATCAACTGCAGAAGTAGAATACATTGCTGCAGGAAGCTGTTGTGCACAGATTCTTTGGATGAAGAATCAGTTACTAGATTATGGGTTAACATATTTTAAAATCCCTATTTACTGTGATAATCAAAGTGCTATTGCTATGACAGGTAATCCAGTTCAACACTCAATGACAAAGTATATCAGCATAAGGTACCACTTCATAAGGGAACATGTGGATGAAGGTACAGTGGAATTGCACTTTGTTCCAACAGATCAATAACTAGCAGATATCTTCACAAAACCACTGTGTGAAGCTACTTTTACAAGATTGGTAAATGAACTTGGAATGGTTTCAGGTTCCTTCTCTAAATCTGCTTAGTTTTGTTCTGATACATCAGACTTTATGATCAGTATTTACAGATATTACTCTCTTTGTGTATTCTGTGCCTAATTGAAAAATTGCTTAAGTACTGATTGTTGTCTGATGTGAATCTCTAAACTTTAATAGTGAAATAACTGATTCTGTGACTATTCAATCCTATGAGGATAACTGTGCTAGATGCTGACCTAGTAGTCTTTAACATACTAGAGATCCCATGTTAGAAGTAATTATTTATGTGCAAATCTATTGACACAAGCAAATTCTGATATTGAGCTTATTCACGTTTACTTTGTCTATCTTATTACTAAGTCAAAAACTAGAATAGTACTTCTTATCTGTTAAGTTCTGATGTTAGTAAATCTGATGGATGTACTAAGTGCTGATAAATCTCACTTACCAAAAGAAAAAGTAAAAGAAAAGGGAATAAAAATCAAGTACTCCTTTGAGATCTAGAGTAAAAATGTGGAAGGGACGACCCAAGTGCATTGCTGGTATTAAGTAATATGCATCAGAAAAAGCAAAAATAAATATTTTTCTTGGTGACTTTTCACACTCTATGATTACTGGAGAAATACTCTGATAATAACATAAATTCTGATAAGCAGTTGTGACTCACTTACACTGAGAAACCACTGTAAAATGGAATTTCAAAAGATGCATAAAATGAGCACAAAACAGTTGAGGTGGACTCATGCATGAACTCATTCAATAGTAGGCTTCAGAATAATGACAGATTTTAAGTAAAGTTCTTAGTTATGCCTTATTTCTAAGATGTACTGAAGTGAATCAGACTTTACTCTTTGTCTGATATTTAGCCTAATGCACACACTTACACTCCATATGAATGATAAAAATTACTATGGCGATCAATGTTGTTTTAGATGAACAGTTTATGTGTCAGATTTCATAAATTCTGAGGACAGGTTCTGATGGAAGTTCTGATGATTAAGTTCTGAAGAACTGACATCAGAATTTGTTTGAAGAATTATAGAAATAGCCATTCAACTTTTTGAGTTAAGAAATCATGTTCTGATGACTGTTAAGTTCTGATATAAGTCTAAGTGCTGATATTAAATTATGATTCTTTACTTGACTTATTTGTGGTTAAAATCTGAAACAATCTTATTATAAATCAGACTATGTTTGAGTGGAATATTAACAGTTAATACAATTAGGGTTAGTGGTACACGTCCATGCACATTAATTTTTACTTGTTTCTTGTGCGCATTAAACCCTATTTTACACTTCCAATGATTGTTTTTATTCTCCTCAGTCTAGGGAGATGAGGTAGAAGTATTTCTACCTGTCAGCATTAAATTTTACTTGCGTCTCCTAGCATTCCATTGCCTATATAAACTAACTCTTCACTCCAGTCAGTACATCTCTCATTTTCTATCATTTGCTCTCATTTTCACTCAAACTCTCAAGCTCTTGCTCTCATCTATTTCTCTCTCATCACAATCATGGTGAACTACAACTTAGCTCTAAACTATGATACTTTCTCTCTCACAATGAGCTGTCCATAGTGGCAGCATGAATGGCATGTTATTGCTATTCCTGATAATGTTTGGGACTCTGTTCCCCAAGAGGTTCTGACAAACCTCTTATTCTTTTATATGGATGTTGATCAGAACTTGGAAGCAGATCAGCACTTAGAGGAGGATGTTGAAGTCTCAATTGCTTCTCATACTGTTCTTCTAACAGAAGATGCTGATTCTGTCAGTTCTGATGCTGTAAATGCTGATGATACTAGTGATGCTGCTATAAATGCAGATGCTGATGAAGCTAGTCCTTCAGGACATGCACCTTAACAGACTGTTTCTAAATCTGAACTAGTCAAGAAGTTTGTTCGAGGAGCAGCACCAGTACCTTGGAGTGAAACTCCTAGAGGACATGAGTGGACTAAGGAATGGAACACAGTTACCTTTGTTCCATATGAAAAGATTCTTGCTGAGCACTTAGCAAAAGCTGATGAGTTCTTAGTTAATGAAGATTTCAAGACACAGCTAAGAGTTACTGCCCTTACCACAAGGCACCTTCAAGGTCAACAGTCTGTTACTCAGGACAAGTTGAACAGGGTCCAAGAACTCTTAATGCAGCAAGATACACTTGTCAAGCTGGACAAGAAAAGCTTTTTCAAACCTACCTTTAACAGAGTTGCTTATATTGAGAAGACCCAAGAGAAGCAACAGCCTCAGATTGATGAAATTTTGAAAAATCAAGCTTCTTAGAAATCTCAACTCAATGAAATCCAATCCTCAGTGGAATTACTTGTCTCTCTTCTCTTACCTGCTGATGCCAAAAAAGGGGAGAAGGTAATTAAGTCCAAATGCAAAACTAAAAAAGATGACCAGGGAAACTCTGGAATGGGTGGAGGTCATGGTCAAGGTAGTGGTTTCTCATCAAGAAGAGCTGAAGCTACAGGTCATAGAACAAGTTCTAATACTGGAAAAAGAATTACTTCTGATACTAGTAAAAGGATAAGTTCTGATGAACTTTTGGATCTTGATGAAGAATTATCAAGACAATTATTTCTTAAGGAAAATCCAGGAATGGACTTTGAGAGTCTGATGGAAGAAGAAGCTAGACTTAAGTCTAAAAAAGTCAATTCTAAATCTGAAGCTTCTGTCGGTAAAAAGAAACTTCCTAAGGCCAAAGGCATTGTGATAAAAGAAAGGAAAAATCCTGAAGCAACCAAGGTCAAATCACAATTGCATATAGATCCAAGGTCCAAGGGCAAAGAAAAAGTCGGGGAACCTATAAAGGTTTATGTGCCTCCTGTGGATGAAGAAATTACTGTTGAAGATGCTGATCTTACTCTGACTTCAAGAAAGATTTCTAAGACAACCTCTAACATGGCTCAAGTTGTTCAGAGTCAAGAGATAGTTAGTTCTGATATTACAAAGAAGCAAGTAACCTCTGACATAGCTCAAGTTGACTTGATATCAGAAGATAAGGAAAAGGAAACCTCTGACACTGCTCATGTTAAACCTTCAAAGTTACTCCTACCAGGATTCACCAATGCCAAACAGACTCAACCTTTGAAGACTGCATCAAGTGGTTTTGAAGCAAGAGTGGTTACTGGAAAGGAAGCAAGAGATAAATTTGGATTGGGTAGTGCTGATGAAAGAAGAGTACAGAACACAACCAATGATCCAACTTCCTTAAGTGAACCAGGTATTGGAGCAACTCCTGAAAGAATGAATCAACTAGAATCTGTACAGATGGTTTACCATACCTACTTGAAAGAACACATCTTGTTGTACCTCATGACAGATGGTAGGGTTTATCATATAAGGGAAAATGCTATTCCACTGAAGTATTTTGAAGAATTGGAACATGTATTATTCTTACTTCAAGTGAATGACAGAATAACAGAGAGTGTTGTAAACTATTTGAAGAATCAAATTCAGAGACATAAAATGCTTTATTCTGTAAAGTCTGACAGCACATATCTTCCAAAGTACAGAGATCACAAGGGTGATATTGTTGAGATGAAGCCTAACTCTGCTAAGATTATAACTACCTTTCTGGGTTATAAGGCTGTAAAATTCAATCTTGAGTCTGACAAGGCGTATTTGATCAGACTGGATCAGGACATAAGGAAAGCTAGAATTAATGATCTCAGGGCTGCTATCTTTCAAACTGGTGAAGATTCTGCAGAACTTAAAGATGCTAAACGGAGGATGATTGATGAACTCAGATATGCTGAGAGATGTTTGTTAAAGAACTATCTCAGAACAACTCCTGACATCAGAGAGATCAGAAAGTGAAGCCAAGTCAAGATCTACAACTACTCAAATTCTGATATGAATACAGACAGAAGTTGTTATCAGAAGTTAAAGTTGGTAAAGCTTTAAGGACTGTAAGTTGTAGTTATCTAGTCAAATTCTCATGCATTTGTACTTAATGTTTTTGACATCATCAAATATCTGTTAAACTTGTATATTATGCTAATTTACAAGTTGGGGGAGATTGTTAGATATATTTGATAATGTCATGACTAATATGATTTATATTTAGTTTTCAGATCTTACTTAAACAGGACAAATCAGTACTTAACTGAAATCAGCACTTATACTGAAGTCAGAACTTAAGTTATCAGTACTTAAGGTTCGGGAGATATTTATCAGAAGATAATATCAGGACTTAAAGGAAACGTTCAGATAAGAAAGGCGGATGATTGAAAGGAAGAGAAGATCAAGACAAACGTAAGAAGAGATATGCATGAAGAAGGAATTCTATGAAGAATAGAATACTTGGAAGAAAAGATATCCGATTGATATATTTTAGGAAGCAGAATTATATTCCATATCAATTAGCGATTATCTTGTAACTGTGTAGTATATAAACACAGACATAAGGTTTACACTATAAGTGTTATCATTATCGAGAATATTATTCATTGTAACCCTAGCAGCTCTCGTGATATTTGTTCATCACTGAGAGAGGACAGTTCCATACTGTAACAGAGTTTATTGCTTTGAATAAAGTTTGTTTTCTGTTACTTGTGTTATTAGAATTCGATTTGATTGTGCTATACACTGTATTCACCCCCCTCTACAGTGTGTGTGACCTAACAGGTATCCTCTGTGTAATAACCCCAATTTTTGGGAAATTTTTGAAACCCTTATGAATAGTGTTTTTACTGAATGAGAAAACTTTTCATGTCACACTATGTAGGGGTTCTGATATGGATATTCTGAGATTTTATTAGTACTTTATATGGGATATAAATGTATGTAAAGATCGTCAGAATCCAAATCCGAACACTTTGATTTTTCCCGGAAATCCACTAGATACGGAAAGAATTGAGAAAAAGGTAACAGGATAAAAAGGATTTAAATTAAAGGATTATAAGAGAGGATCATAAAAAGGAATATAATGTATTGAGATAGGTTAAGGGAACCTAAGTAATAAGATCTCGGGTATGATCCCTCAAACGATAAACGAAAACGAAAGTTAAGCGAACCGTATGACAGATCAGCGGTCATTAGGCAAACAATTAGGAAGTTAATCAAGGATTAGAGAGGATGATGTCACCCAACCAATGAGAAGAGGACAAGGAGGGGAGGATGACATCATGAGGATGACACAAGCATGACATGGGAAGGAAGGAGATGTGGTGACTTTTTAACCACACAAAATCAAGGGCAACTAGGTAATTTACTAAAACAAACAACAAAAATCAACCAACCAAAAGCAAAACAAGGCAGAACACAAAAATCTCTCTTCTTCTTCTTCATGCTATCGGCTTCTTTTCTTAGAAATTGAAGATCCAAGCTCCACCACTTACTATTTAGCAAGGTAATTATCTAAGCTTCCCCATGGATAGTTACATACTTCCTATAAGTTTAAGCTTCTAATTCCAAGCCAATCTTTTTCTATAAATCATGGAAGAAGATGGTGAATAGTGTTTTTCAAGAAATAAAATTTGTGTTCTTGAAGTTTTGTTTAGATTAAGCTTGGATAAGGACTTTAAGGGTGATTCCAACCCATTCTCTTGATTCTCCACTCTTCAAGGAAGGTATATCATATCCAAACCCTAGATTCCTATGTATTATAAGATGATTTTGATTAGTAGGGTGATATTGTAGCTTGATGTTGTGATTTAGAGTTTGGGATTTGAAATGGTAGTGAAATGGAATGGTAAATGTTGTTGTTTTGATTAAAAGAACTTAAGTATGGTTAAAGTTAAGCTTAGGCATAAGTATGAATGTTAAAATTGAATTGGTTGGGGTTGTTATGATGTGATAAGGATGGATGTTGGTGTATGTTGGATTTGAGGTTGAATTGGGTTGGTTTTGAATGGTTTTAAATTGGGAAATCGCGTAAACATAGCCGTCGTAACGTCCGATTTTCTTTAGACTGTTTTTGTGCATAACATTAGGACCCGAGAACCCCCTGCTAGATTATGACCATTGCCATTTCTAGATAGCTCATGTTACGAGCTTCGTTTTGATATGTAGTTCGTTCGATTCCGATGCACGGTTTAGGAGAAACGACCGTTTCATGTAACGGCGTTTCGCGAATGAAACTTTTCCCCTCGCCTTACTTTGAAACATAGGTTAAAGACCAAAAAGGGTTAATTAATGTATGAAACAGTTATGGTAAGTGTGTTAGGCAGTTGGTAAGACACTCGCGAAGGAATTGCCTTAAAACTCGTAAAGGTTAAATTATTAAAAATGGTGGAGCCGAGGGTACTCGAGTGACTTAAGAGAACCAGCGAGCGCAAAATAAGCGTTAGAGTCTAAGTTAGTTAAAGTATAGATTTACAAGTGACTTTGGTTTAATTCCAACTTACTTGTTGTTTATAGGTTACCAGACTCATCCCGAGCCTTTTATCACCCCAAGTCGCTCAGGCAAGTTTTCTACCCGTTATAACTGTTGTTGTGATGAATATATGTATTTGCATTATCTTGCGATAGATGCATGTTGGTTAATTAGCAAATGTTGCAATATATTGAAGCATGCTGCTATGGTATATATATATATGCATGCCTGTTTCGTATTCTTTCCATATATATCTGTTGATTCAGTTGATAATACCTATGCTAGAGGATAGCGGTAATTTGCATATACCCTTAGTATAGGGACCCAAAGGTGAAAATATTTTCTAAAACCGGGAGTCGAGGATCCCGAGTAGATTTTGTATATATGGATATAAATATATATATATATACTATATATATATATGGTCATAGTTTTCAAAACTATTAATCGAATAAGGTTTATTCGATAACTTTAACTCTATTTTATTATTGAATATTATTTCGAATATTATTCGAAGGCGTATGACTCCTTTATATTAAATGAATATTATTCTGAATATTCATTCGAGGACTTATGACTCCTTTTATTTTATTATCTGAATATTATTTGAATATTCATTCGAGGGCTTATGACTCTTTCATATTATTTATTGAATATTATTTGAATATTCATTCGAGGGCTTATGACTCTTTCATATTATTTATTGAATATTATTTGAATATTCATTCGAGGGCTTATGACTCAGTTTATATTATTTAATGAATATTATTTGAATATTCATTTGAGGATATATGACTCCGATTATTTGCTGAGATATATTCTTTATTTTATTAAAGAATAAGGTGTCAATAATCAAACTTATTTTCGATTATTCAAATAAAGATAGTACTTTCATATAAGTATATCTTTGGTTATTTAATACTCGTTTCAAGTATAAGTTTTAATACTTCTACTTCAATTATTTTTATAAAGATTATTCTTTATGGGAATATTATTTAAATAATAATATTCAGTCATTTTCTAAATATTCTGGGGACTGATTTACTTCATTAAATCAGCTTTACTCCAAATACTCTATAAAGTGTTTTCGAGTTTTCAAAATGATTTTTTAAAAGTTAGAGCGGATCCCAAAACTCATTTTTATATTTAAGATCTTCCTTTTTAAGGGGATTTAAATACTCGCTCAAAACCTGAGGGATCCGGCTCTGTGGTGTATTTTATATTCGCAACACGCTTGCAGTTTTGGTAAATGAATTGATTACTTACCCAACGTTCGGGAAGTAAGTCCATCTATTGAGTCGGCATAAGCAACATGGGCTCAGTGGGCGTCCATGATAGTGTAAGTGGCTCAGTGGGAGTCCATCAAATGCATAAGTGGCTGAGTGGCAGTCCAGCATAAGGTCCTATTACGACCAGGGTGATGACCAGTGGGGAATTCATCCATCAACTAGTACAAAAGGTTACTTATGGGTATCTTTGCCTGATCAGCAAGATATCTGGTTTATGCCAAAATTCTTTTCCTTTCCAAATTTATTGGATATTGCAATTCTGTTCATACTTTACATGACAGAGGTTTCAGGAAATGTATAAAGAAGATGTATATGTGGATATATATATATATATATATATATATATCAGAACTTAATGAAGTATGTCATAACTTCATTTCCTTTAATAATATTTTAAAGATTTAATCTATTCAAATCTTGTCTTGTAGTCTCATCTATGTGATGAACTTTTGAAACTGATTATAACTTGAACGGTGGTAGTTCAAGTAGTATTGGGAAAGATATAAGTATATTGGGGTATTTGGTAACTTCATCTTTTAAACTTATATCTAATTAATAATTGTCTTATGAATGACAAAGATTTTCATAAAAACGTTGAGACAAGGTTAGATATATGAGATCACCTTGCAACGATATTTTTTTTATACAGTTATACACTGGGACTTTGTGTATATTATGCATGGAAGAGGACTTCCAATATTTTGAAAAGTATATATGTATATATATACTAAATATTTTGCGACTTCATCGCATTAAGTTATCAACTTGGTTCATTTCTATTGACCAAGACTTTCATGAGTATTATGAGTAGGCTCATATATTGTTAATCATTATACATATTATTTTGGTGGGCTTGCTGCTCACCCTTGCTTTCTTCTTTCATCACACAACATCAGATAGATAAGATGAACAGGACCAAGCTCCCAATTCGCAAGCGGATAGGAAACGTTCCGCAGCTTTCTGGAAGCGTTGAGGCAGCTGTAGCTGAGGTAGAAATTACCAATAGGCTAAGTTTTCAACTAATAATGTACCAGACTTATGTATATTATAAATTGTAATAATGGCAAAGAAATGTAAATTTATCCAGAAAACCTTTTAAGGTGTATTGACATATAATTGTGGAATAAAACGACTTGTGATTATTTGTGGATATTCATCTCTGAGACTATAACTTGTGGTGTGTGTTTATTGTGGGGTCACAGTTCAGAGTAGTTGATTGTGTATTAAGATTGGGTGTTATTAAGGGAAATGGATCTCGTGACAACCCAGATCCCCGACCCCGGATTTGGGGGTGTTACAGAAGTGGTATCAGAGCTAAGCGTTATAAACCTCAGAGATGATGTGACGTTAAGATAATAAGTTCACTAAGATAATAAGAACTCTTGCCAAGTTCATAGTCGGACTACCTAACGTAGGACCGGATGATGTTGATATTGAGGATGTAGCGGTTGAGGATGTTGTCCTAGATGGGATTGTTGCTGAGGAGGATCTCGTGGAAGATCCTAACAAGAATGAATAAAGGACCACTGAGGAATTGATGACCATGGTTAGGGCAACTCCCAGAGGTAGGATTGGCCGGTCACTACCAGAGGTTCGTTCAAGTTTGTAAAGATAGTAGCCCCTTTGACGCGGCTTACTCGTAAGACTAAGAAGTTTGAATTGACAGAGAAATACGAGAAAAGATTTTAACAACTGTAGCAAAGGTTGGTGGCGGCCCATATGTTGGCGTTGCCGGATGAAAAAGGAGATTTTGTGAATTGTAGTGACGCTTCGCATAAGGAATTAGGGTGCTTCTTATACAACACAGCAAGGTAATCGTGTACGCGTCAAGATAATTAAGGGAATATAAAATTCGATATCCCCACCTATGAGCTTGGGCTCATGGCAATAATTTTGCCCTAAAGATTGGAGGCACTACTTGTATGGAGAGAAGTGCGAGAATTACCTAAGCCATAAGTACTCTAGTACATTTTCACGCAGAAAAGAGCTCAACATGCGCCAAATGAGGTGGTTAGAGCTAATCAAGGATTACGATTATGAGATTCTTTATCATTCGGGGAAAGCCAATGTGGTGGCTGATGCCCTTAGTAAAAAGGAGAAACTCAAGATGATAATGCCTTTGAGAGAGTTTATAAGAGATTTTGAGAAAATGGAAATAGAAGTGAAGGTAACCGGAGCTGGTACCGAAAAGCTGTTTGAGATTGCAATACAGACCGAATTATCGGAAAAGAACATATTGTGCCAGAAAAAGTTATGAATGAAGGCAGAAAGCCAACAATTAGATAAAAGATTAATACCGAGAAAGATGATAAGGGAATAATGAGGTATTCCTATAGAATTTGGGTTCCGAAAGTTCAAGAGCTTAAGGATGAGAACTTAGATGAGAGCCATAGTTTGAGGAATAGGATTTAGGGCAAACCCAGAATGTGATAATCAGGGAGGTTGCCATCAAGAAAGAAAGAACTCATAACATAATAGAGTGGAAAACAAGGTTTTTAATGTATAAGATAACCCCGATTATGGGAGAAGGTTGAAACATTTCATACTAATGAAACAGAAAGTTGAGTAAGGAAAGGAGACCCGAGACGGTACTCCTATACGGCAATTTATGGACCTGTCTAGACAAAACTTAGAATATTATCCCCAACCACCACCTTGAGGAAACAATGCGATAGGAAATTCTTTCAGGACCTTTAAGTCTCTAAGCTCTCAGAGTTCCAAGGAACAGGTTGACCTAGTTGAGGCAAGAGCCTGGCTAAAGGAAATAAAGGAATCATTTGAGATTCTGAATGATTGACGAACCACAAAAGACTGTTTTTGTCACTTACCCTCCTAAGAGAGAAACCACCCGCTGGTGAAAGACCAAGGAAGGCACGGAGCAAGAGATTATAATAAACTGATTTAAGTTCAATCAAAATTTTTGGGGAAAGTAATTCCCAAAGATAAGGAGATAGTGTAAAAGTTTTAGAGTCAGAACAAAGGCAGACAAGTATGATAAATTATGAATCTAAGTTGTAAAAGTTGTCAAGATTCGTTCTGAGGACACGAATCCAGAATGACGGGATGTTTGAAATCAATGCTTATGTTGTGTTGGTTCATGAAATAACGATAAGAGAAAGGAAAATAAAAAGAAACTGAAGTGGAAAGGAATATAAAGGCAATAGAGTTTGAGGAATGATAAAGGAATTGGGTATGAGGAAACCCTAAAGACTCGTAGCAATAGAAATATAAAAGTATACATTCGTCAAGATGAGGGTGATTCACCATGAGTTAAAATTGATGGTTGAGGGCATAAGAGATACATATATTTTATCCCCTGTAAGTTGGGAGGATTCGAGGAAACCTTGAGATAATTCGAAGGATAAATAATGAGACGCGGATGGATTGAGGAGACAAGGAAGTAAGAAATTAGGAAAAATTGGATGAAGGAAGTGACCTTCAATAATGTGAAATGTAAGACTGGTGGCTCGATACCAGAAAGGGAGACGCCAGGTATGAGAGATATCCCAACATTGAGATGACTATTGAGATAAACAACAAAAGTAAATAAGGAATTATTAAGAAGAAGTTCACGTTGAACACGACCAATATCTTCCAGAACATCCTTGTTATCGTTACCAAATTAGGCAAGAAAAGCGGATGACCGTTGTTATCTTTTGGAGGCCATATGGATTGACCTCAATTTGAATAAGGATGCTATTATGAAGTTAGGTATAGACTATCGAGGTGGGAATGATTGAATAAGACACCCTTATCAGGGATATATGACTTGATTTATCCATGGAAGGATGCAGGTACCTTTTAAAGGTGGAATTAAGGATAGAACATCGGTAACTTAAAATGAATCCTAGGGGAATGCATAAAGGTTGGCATTTCACCCTTAGTAGGGATAGTATGAGTTTGACAGTAGGATTTGGAAAGGGTTAAGGTAACAAAAACCTTTAAGTATCAGTGGAGAAATTTTTTCAGAAGTATATAGACAATGATTCTGGTATTAGTAAACGGTATTTTGATATGCCCTGTATCTAAGGAATACAGGAGGAACGATTCAAGGATAACCCTAGAGGTTTTACAAGGAGAAATGTAATATTCAAAATTTTCAAGAATAGAAATGTTGATAAAGGAAATATGACGTAATTATATTGATGCCAAGTGAGGCACGTGTTAAACCATGAGAAGGTATGGATCGAACCAGTAATGGTCAAAATTGTTCAGGGCAATTAGGACTTAAGATAAAAGATGTTCTAAGTATAGTTGAGAGTCAGTCGTGACAGTGATTAACCTCTAAAGACTGAGGGGATAACTTATGGAAAAATGGTGATTTTTTTTTACTCATCAGATTTTAAGGAAAACATCTTCACATAAGCTGTGATTGAAATGAGGTAGAAAATTTATTTGAAGGTGGTTAAAATGACATTGACTGTAAGGAAATTTTACTATCAGGAAAGGCCAAAGAGGTGGCCGCCACTTTAAAGGTAAGAGGATAATTATAGGCGCTTGTGCCAAAGGAATACAGTGATGATGGTTGAAGCCGTAAAGGTTGTATTATGGTTTGGAAGATTGACATTCCTTCTGATGACTTTGCAATACCCAACCGTAATAGTAGTTGATAAAGGTTTAATTCGTGTAATCGCCATGGGCGGGCTATCTATCTCAGAAGATACTATCTTGAGATAAGCCAGGACCATATTTCAAAAAGGACTAAACAAACCTTTGAGTTAAGTCTTCTATTGAAGGCATATGATTACGAATGGTATTAACCTGCTATCGTTGCTTTGAGCGAAACTCTTCTGCAATTTTATCTGCTTCATGTCATGTATGTATGTCAGAATCAGGAGTGTACTCCATGAATCATGAATGATGATTATGTTACCTCCTTAGAAGGATTTGATACGACATGTATGGACTCCGTATGGTTAGATATTAAGACTTCATGGAAAATGAATGACTACAGTAGGTCAGTGGTGGACCATAGTAAGGCAGCAATAATTCTGCGAGTATTGAGCTGATTACAACCGTGAGAGTTGTATTGGAATGGGTGTTGAGATTGAGTACCACTAATCGGGTCGTGGTAGTGTATAAGTTATCATTGATACACTAATTAAGTAGAGTATCTACCTAGTGAATAATTATTCTTTCTTATCAATAGAGAGTCGTATTATTATACGAGGAAGGTTGCGGTGCAAGCATAGAATTCTAGTAACGATGATGTATAGAATGAGATCCCAGATTCGATTTTCGATGTCGAGGGAGTTTCAAAGGTGATTGTGTATAAGCTCGAGGAAGAGTGTGGGTCCATAGAATGATGGACGGGATAGCGAAAATATTTAGGCATGGGAAATACGATGCTATAATGCTTAATGTTGATTTATATACGTATATGATTTGTTCTCCTATGACAAACCGGTATAGTTCAGAGGTAGGTTCCAAGCCAGATATTTTGTGGCAGTATATTTTTTTTCATATATACAATTCTCTTCAATTCGTTCTTTTCTCTTCTTTTCATTTCATGTAAGCTGAGAAGAATAACCCTTCCAGAAAGGGGAGGTATTGCCGAATGACTATCTATCTGTGTGATAGAAGCCTAGTAGGATACCATCTATTGTTTAATTGCTTGTCAAGTACTAAAGGTTGACCATCTTCTGTACTAACTATGCGATATAACAAGTGTTCATGATCATAGTGATCTCTCAATAAATTCTTTTACTTCTATATGAAGGATTAAGCTTTCGAAGATAGAAGCAGCTGAAAAAGGATAATAAAATTGTGATAGTATTCGGGATGGAAACACATTCATGATACTAAGGTTGACGTGGTTATTAAAAGGTTATAGAACGCTAACGAGCAAAAGTATAACCAGTATAAGATTAGGAATGGAAGGTGATAGCGATTACGAACTGGAAAAGAATGGGTATTGAGAAGCAAAAGCTATAATGTTAGAAGCTATGATGAGAGTCTGTGCAATAGACTTGAAAGAATTTGGAATGATCACTTAACGTGGATTAAGTTATCTTACGACAATAGATCATATGTCAGGTATCGAGATGTCGTCTTATGAGATCCTTGAGGGAAGACAATGTCGATCTCCCTTATGTTAGGATGAAGTTGTAGAGCGCAAGATGCTCGGACCCGCAGTAGCCCAAAGGGCCAGGGATATAATAGATCTAATCAGAGGACGGCTGGTAGTAGCCCAAGATGGACATAAGAAGTATGTTGATTTGACACGAAAGGACAAGGAATAGGAAGTGGGGGACCTAGTGTTGTTATAGGTATCCCTTGGAAAGGATTGATGAGGTTCGGAAAGAAAGGAAAGCTAAGTCCACAAATTGTTGGACCCTTGGATATATTAAGACATTTTGGGAAGTTAGCATATGAGCTAGCCCTACCCCCGAACATGTAGTAAGTTCATAGCGTGTTCCACATATCAATGTTAAGGAAGTGTAATTCGGATGCCAGACAAATAGGGGCATATAAGTGCATAGACATGCAACCAGACGTAACCTATATGGAGCAACCAGGAAGGGTTATAGAATGAAATGGAACAAGTGCTTAGGAGAAGGATTATCAAACTAGGCAGAGTTTGGTGGTAGGACCACAATGTGGGAAAATTTACTCGAGAGTTAGAAAGTGCAATGCTAAGAGAGTATCCCTATTTATTTTCAATTTGATTCCGGGACGGAATCCTTTTAAGAAGGGGAGACTGTAATAACCCCAATTTTTGGGAAATTTTTGAAACCCTTATGAATAGTGTTTTTGCTGAATGAGAAAACTTTTCATGCCACACTATGTAGGGGCTCTGATATGGATATTCTGAGATTTTATTAGTACTTTATATGGGATATAAGTGTATGTAAAGATCGTCAGAATCCAAATCCGAACACTTTGATTTTTCCCAGAAATCCACTAGATACGGAAAGAATTGAGAAAAAGGTAACAGGATAAAAAGGATTTAAATTAAAGGATTATAAGAGAGGATCATAAAAAGGAATATAATGTATTGAGATAGGTTAAGGGAACCTAAGTAATAAGATCCCGGGTATGATCCCTCAAACGATAAACGAAAATGAAAGTTAAGCGAACCGTATGACAGATCAGCGGTCATTAGGCAAACAATTAGGAAGTTAATCAAAGGGATTAGAGAGGATGATGTCACCCAACCAATGAGAAGAGGACAAGGAGGGGAGGATGACATCATGAGGATGACACAAGCATGACATGGGAAGGAAGGAGATGTGGTGACTTTTTAACCACACAAAATCAAGGGCAACTAGGTAATTTACTAAAACAAACAACAAAAATCAACCAACCAAAAGCAAAACAAGGCAAAACACAAAAATCTCTCTTCTTCTTCTTCATGCTCTCGGCTTCTTTTCTTAGAAATTGAAGATCCAAGCTCCACCACTTACTATTTAGCAAGGTAATTATCTAAGCTTCCCCATGGATAGTTACATACTTCCTATAAGTTTAAGCTTCTAATTCCAAGCCAATCTTTTTCTATAAATCATGGAAGAAGATGGTGAATAGTGTTTTTCAAGAAATAAAATTTGTGTTCTTGAAGTTTTGTTTAGATTAAGCTTGGATAAGGACTTTAAGGGTGATTCCAAGCCATTCTCTTGATTCTCCACTCTTCAAGGAAGGTATATCATCTCCAAACCCTAGATTCCTATGTATTATAAGATGATTTTGATTAGTAGGGTGATATTGTAGCTTGATGTTGTGATTTAGAGTTTGGGATTTGAAATGGTAGTGAAATGGAATGGTAAATGTTGTTGTTTTGATTAAAAGAACTTAAGTATGGTTAAAGTTAAGCTTAGGCATAAGTATGAATGTTAAAATTGAATTGGTTGGGGTTGTTATGATGTGATAAGGATGGATGTTGGTTGTATGTTGGATTTGAGATTGAATTGGGTTGGTTTTGAATGGTTTTAAATTGGGAAATCGCGTAAACATAGCCGTCGTAATGTCCGATTTTCTTTAGACTGTTTTTGTGCATAACATTAGGACCCGAGAAACCCCTGCTAGATTATGACCATTGCCATGTCTAGATAGCTCATGTTACGAGCTTCGTTTTGATATGTAGTTCGTTCGATTCCGATGCACGATTTAGGAGAAACGACCGTTTCATGTAACGGCGTTTCGCGAACGAAACTTTTCCCCTCGCCTTACTTTGAAACATAGGTTAAAGACCAAAAAGGGTTAATTAATGTATGAAACATTTATGGTAAGTGTGTTAGGCAGTTGGTAAGACACTCGCGAAGGAATCGCCTTAAAACTCGTAAAGGTTAAATTATTAAAATGGTGGAGTCGAGGGTACTTGAGTGACTTAAGAGAACCAGCGAGCGCAAAATAAGCGTTAGAGTCTAAGTTAGTTAAAGTATAGATTTACAAGTGACTTTGGTTTAATTCCAACTTACTTGTTGTTTATAGGTTACCAGACTCGTCCCGAGCCTTTTATCACCCCAAGTCGCTCAGGCAAGTTTTCTACCCGTTATAACTGTTGTTGTGATGAATATATGTATTTGCATTATCTTGCGATAGATGCATGTTGGTTAATTAGCAAATGTTGCAATATATTGAAGCATGTTGCTATGGTATATATATATGCATGCCTGTTTCGTATTCTTTCCATATATATCTGTTGATTCAGTTGATAATACCTATGCTAGAGGATAGCGGTAATTTGCATATACCCTTAGTACAGGGACCCAAAGGTGAAAATATTTTCTAAAACCGGGAGTCGAGGATCCCGAGTAGATTTTGTATATATGGATATAAATATATATATATATACTTATATATATATGGTCATAGTTTTCAAAACTATTAATCGAATAGGGTTTATTCGATAACTTTAACTCTATTTTATTATTGAATATTATTTCGAATATTATTCGAAGGCGTATGACTCCTTTATATTAAATGAATATTATTCTGAATATTCATTCGAGGACTTATGACTCCTTTTATTTTATTATCTGAATATTATTTGAATATTCATTCGAGGGCTTATGACTCTTTCATATTATTTATTGAATATTATTTGAATATTCATTCGAGGGCTTATGACTCTTTCTTATTATTTATTGAATATTATTTGAATATTCATTCGAGGGCTTATGACTCAGTTTATATTATTTAATGAATATTATTTGAATATTCATTTGAGGATCTATGACTCCGATTATTTGCTGAGATATATTCTTTATTTTATTAAAGAATAAGGTGTCAATAATCAAACTTATTTTCGATTATTCAAATAAAGATAGTACTTTCATATAAGTATATCTTTGGTTATTTAATACTCGTTTCAAGTATAAGTTTTAATACTTCTACTTCAATTATTTTTGTAAAGATTATTCTTTATGGGAATATTATTTAAATAATAATATTCAGTCATTTTCTAAATATTCTGGGGACTGATTTACTTCATTAAATCAGCTTTATTCCAAACACTCTATAAAGTGTTTTCGAGTTTTCAAAATGATTTTTTAAAAGTTAGAGCGGATCCCAAAACTCATTTTTATATTTAAGATCTTCCTTTTTAAGGGGATTTAAATACTCGCTCAAAACCTGAGGGATCCGGCTCTGTGGTGTATTTTATATTCGCAACACGGTTGCAGTTTTGGTAAATGAATTGATTACTTACCCAACGTTCGGGAAGTAAGTCCATCTATTGAGTCGGCATAAGCAACATGGGCTCAGTGGGCGTCCATGATAGTGTAAGTGGCTCAGTGGGAGTCCATCAAATGCATAAGTGGCTGAGTGGCAATCCAGCATAAGGTCCTATTACGACCAGGGTGATGACCAGTGGGGAATTCGTCCATCTTCTAGTACAAAAGGTTACTTATGGGTATCTTTGCCTGATCAGCAAGATATCTGGTTTATGCCAAAATTCTTTTCCTTTCCAAATTTATTGGATATTGCAATTCTGTTCATACTTTACATGACAGAGGTTTCAGGAAATGTATAAAGAAGATGTATATGTGGATATATATATATATCAGAACTTAATGAAGTATGTCATAACTTCATTTCCTTTAATAATATTTTAAAGATTTAATCTATTCAAATCTTGTCTTGTAGTCTCATCTATGTGATGAACTTTTGAAACTGATTATAACTTGAACGGTGGTAGTTCAAGTAGTATTGGGAAAGATATAAGTATATTGGGGTATTTGGTAACTTAATCTTTTAAACTTATATCTAATTAATAATTGTCTTATGAATGACAAAGATTTTCAGAAAAACGTTGAGACAAGGTTAGATATATGAGATCACCTTGCAACGATATTTTTTTTATACAGTTATACACTGGGACTTTGTGTATATTATGCATGGAAGAGGACTTCAAATATTTTGAAAAGTATATATGTATATATACTAAATATTTTGCGACTTCATCGCATTAAGTTATCAACTTGGTTCATTTGTTTTGACCAAGACTTTCATGAGTATTATGAGTAGGCTCATATATTGTTAATCATTATAATATTATTTTGGTGGGCTTGCTGCTCACCCTTGCTTTCTTCTTTCATCACACAACATCAGATAGATAAGATAAACAGGACCAAGCTCCCAATTCGCAAGCGGATAGGAAACGTTCCGCAGCTTTTTGGAAGCGTTGAGGCAGCTGTAGCTGAGGTAGAAATTACCAATAGGCTAAGTTTTTAACTAATAATGTACCAGACTTATGTATATTATGAATTGTAATAATGGCAAAGAAATGTAAATTTATCCAGAAAACCTTTTAAGGTGTATTGACATATAATTGTGGAATAAAACGACTTGTGATTATTTGTGGATATTCATCTCTGAGACTATAACTTATGGTGTGTGTGTTTATTGTGGGGTCACAGTTCAGAGTAGTTGATTGTGTATTAAGATTGGGTGTTATTAAGGGAAATGGATCTCGTGACAACCCAGATCCCCGACCCCGGATTTGGGGGTGTTACACTCTGCCACACATTGATGACTTTTTTGATCAGTTACAAGGGGTGATGTAACACCCCCAAATCCGGGGTCGGAGGATTTGGTCGTCACTATAAAACATCAATCCAAATTAATCTGTTTAATCAATAAACAAATGCCAGCGGAAGATATGCATAAATGACCCTGTTATGGATAAAAAACCAAGGTTATTACTTGCTGTATTTAATACTAAGATTCGGGAGCTCAAGGCCTTCAATGGCTGCTCTCGTGTTTCGTGACTCAATCTGCCTTTACGAGATGCCTACGTATCTCTGTGAATTAGAGAATCAAGCCAAAAAACGTAGTTCTGATTGGTGGGGGTGAGACCCCTTATATATATGTTGGGAGTCCTTGAATTGGACTTGGTATAGGAGACTTGGTGGGCAAGTCTCATAATTAGAATGGACTTTGGAGTCCTAGATAGTAGGAAACTGATTCCTTATCCTTTTAGGCCCCCTTGAGGCTAATCTCCATGGATTTATATCCTTATCGGGACTCTTTTCAACATCTGATTTGTCCCTTATTAATTAATTACGAAATTAATTAATAACCAGGGCTTTTGGGCCTTTTTTATTCCATCAGGCCTGATCTAGTCCATCAGGCTTAACCTTTCTGGTCTGAGTATCATATATCTTTTTATTGGGCCTGGCAGCCCACAGTTTGTACAATTAATGCAGTATTTAATTATACAAACATAATTTATTTATCCCTATCATTTGCCCCCCAACTTTTGGGAAACATTGATTAGGTTTCGCAGAAGTTAAGTCTATTTGTTCCCTTACAGGGTTTCGTTTTTTCATAAAGTGTGGAGCGACCTACACATTTACAACGAATTTTTCCTTTTATTCAGGAATTATCTTAATTTCCAGAAATTTTTCCCTTATTTCCGGGATTTTTCCCTTATTTTCTGGAATTTTTCCCTAATTTTCTGGGATTTTCCCTAATTTCCTGGGATTTTTCCCTAATTTTCTGGAATTTTCTGGGATTTTTCCTTATTTTCTGGAATTTTCCCTAATTTTCTGGAATTTTTCCTTATTTTCTGGAATTTTCCCTAATTTTCTGGGATTTTTCCTTATTTTCTGGAATTTTCTGGGATTTTTCCTTATTTTCTGGAATTTTCAAATTTCCAGCCCTTTTTCGACCAGGATCCAGGTCGAAATTTCGACCAGGATCCTAGTCGAAAAATGGGGCCAGCCTTGTCATCCTGGTCGAAGGAATTCGACTAGGATCCACGACCTGGAATTCGACCAGGATCCTAGTCGAAATTTCGACCTGGATCTAGGACCTGAAATTCGACCAGGATCCTAGTCGAAAATTCGACCTGGATCGAGGTCGAAAATTCAACCCCTTTTTTTTTTATATGCCTATCGACTAGGATTTCGACTAGGATTCTAGTCGATATTTCGACCTGAATCCTGTTCGAAAATTCTCTGGTTTTCTTGCTTCCTGGTCGAAGGATTTCGACTAGGATCCACGACCTGGAATTCGACCAGGATCCTAGTCGAACTTCGACCTGGGTTTTTAATCCCTATTTTTTGAAAGATGCTTGGTTTTATTCGACCTCATTCCTGGTCGAAACTTCGACCTCAATTCAGTTCCGTTATTCCAGCTATTTTCGGGTGTCTGCTCGAAAGATTTCGGGCAGGATTCACGACCTGGAATTTGACCTGGATTCTGGTCTTTTTTACCCGCTATTTTCGGGTGTCTGCTCGAAAGATTTCGGGCAGGATTCACGACCTGGATTTCGACCTGGATTCTGGTCTTCCACTAGCCTTCTTTATTTAGCTTTAATTTAGGGTATTGTATTTTCCAAATCCTAATTGGATTTGGGCCTAGCCTTTTTTGTTGGGCCTTATTAAATTTTTCTGAGCCTCTATTATTGGGCTTTTCCAAATCTTATTGGGCTTCTTTTATTGGGCCTTTTCAAATCTTATCGGACCTCTTTTATTGGGCCTTTTCAAATCTTATTGGGCCTCTTTTTATTGATCTGGGCTTAATACACCCTGTTAAGAATGCTCTAGAATTCCTTGGAATATTCTGGAATATTCTTTTTTCTGGGCTTTTTCTTATGGGCTTTTGTCCTCAATGGGCTTTTCGTCCCTTCAACTTCCTTTTCCTCTTATATAAAGGAATGAGGAAAGGCTATTACTCCTCACTTTCTCATTTCTTAGTTTTCTTCATCATCTTCCTGCTAAGATTCTCAGAGGAATAACAGCAAGTCGGAGCTCAAAGCCTTTTTTCAGGAGCGCTTCTTCAGGTAAGATTCCTCCCTTTGCTTTTCATTATTTTTCCATTGTGTGCCATTTTAAGATAGCCTATTTACGTGCCTCATACTTTTTTTTTTTAGATGGCTGACAAAAGAATGACTCGTTTGGCCAAGATGAACGTGGCTAGAAAGTCCAATGATTTTCCTATTCGATCGAGGTATACTTCCTTAATCGACATGATCAACACTCGAGGGGACGAGTATCCGTCTGATACGCATCTGGACGCGCACGATCATATCAGTGCTTTACGGGATCCCAAGGAGCTGGAAAAGTTGAGCAGCTGCTTCAAAATCAAGGAGCCTTTTAAGCTGGTTCTTGCGGGTCCGGCCGACAGGGCCTGTCAGTGGAAGAAGGACGCGCTATGCGTCTATAGGGATACTCTGAGGGCAGGTATTAGACTCCCTTTTCATCCATTCATTCCTTTGCTACTGGCTGATGTGGGCATCAGCCCTTGCCAACTTCCCCCTAATTCCTGGAGGTTGATTCTGTGTTATCTGTCGCAATGCGCCAAGCACAACGTCCCCACATCTGTTGCTGTCTTCAGGAAGATTTTTCAGTTTAAAAACAACCCTGATAAAAGTCCGGGTTGGGTTTCTATCAACCAGCGCCCCACTATCCCCCATATCGTAAATGGGAAGTCCATCCCTAACAACAACTTGGGGTGGAAGAAAGATTTTTTGTTTGTTATTTGGGAAGGTGGAGATTGGGGCTCCTTGTTTCGATCATCCTTTGGGCTGGCCGTAGACGGGAGCCCGAATGACATAACTTTGTCTGAGGAGGAGGCTAGAGGTTTCAACCTCCTTACGCAAGACAACGGCACTTCCCATTGTTGGGACCTTATCCGGGAGACCGTCCTGGTAGAACGCGGCCTTTCGCCCGTTAATAAGAAAAGTAAGTTCCCTTTCTTATCTCCTTTATTTCCTGCACTTTGATTTCATTGATTTTCAACTGACTTTGTTTGTTGCAGTGGCCGAGAAGATTGAGGAGGCTACCAAGCCGAAGGACCTGGAGACAACCAGGATGAAGAGGGCCGGGAAGATCTTTAAGGACCCTCGACTGGGTGACCGCTTCCCGGAGTTCCTTCTTCAGGCGACGGAGCCAGATGAGGAAGGCCCCAGCCAAGTTCTGCGCACCAAGCAGAGGCCAGGTGCCTACTTTCAACCTGCTTGGGGGATCCGGGGCAAGGACTCAATTGTGGGCAGCACGGCCCTGTCCAAGGAATGGTCTAAGCATTCCATTTCCCCGGTGGATTATCAAGATTTTGTCCTTCAACAGGACTTGGAGGGGAATGAGCTGTTTGGAGCCCAAGCTCTGGCGACGGTATGTACTTTACTTATGCTTTTTACAATTCTCTTTTCTTTCTTTTCTAAACCTTTGCTGTTTTCTCCTGCAGGCTAACGCCCATTTTCAAGGGGCTATTCACCAAGCCAAGGCTTGGAAGGTTGGCCTGGAAGATGCCAACAAGAAGTTGGAGGAGGCCAATCAAAAAATTGAGGCCCTTCCACTTCTGACCTCTTCCACTTCTGACCTGGAGACGGCCCGGGCTGAAAATGTCATCTTGAAGGCGCAGAAGGAAAAAGCCTTTGATGGCTGGATGGACACTCAAGAATTCAAAGACTTGATGGTGGAGCATGACGCCCTTCTTCATCCTGTTAGCTATAAGGAAGGCTGGGACGCTGCTGTGGAGGCCATCCAGGATGAGTTTCCCGAGGTCCTTGAGCAGTTGCCCTTTCCTTGCCCAGTGCGGGTTCCAGAGCTTGGAGGTGTTACTGAGACACCTCAGGTAAGGAACCACGAAAGATCTTTTATATAGAATCCCATCTATCAAAGAGTACCTTAGTGCTCGAACAGTTAACTTCTGTGCCTCAATTGCATCGCTTGGCAACCAACCGGTCTGAATGTGAGCCTTGATGGGATCAATCAATGACGTCCCCAAGCCTACAGGAGCCACAAGCTTAACATCTATGCTTCGTGTCTTCAAAACACGGAAGTACACACTTCCTGAACTTTCTTCAATCTCAGATGAAGCAAACTTTGATAGCGCATCTGCTTTAGCATTTTCTTCCCTTGGAATGTGTTCAACATGGCATTCATTAAATTGGGTCATCACAGCCCTTACTAGGCGAACATACTTAGCCATCGTATCATCCCTTGCCTCAAATTCTCCCTTTACCTGGGATATGATCAGCTTCGAGTCTCCACGGACCTTTAAGTTTTTGACTCTAAGTGTCCCAGCTAGACCAAGGCCAGCAATCAGGGCTTCATACTCTGCCTCATTGTTTGTTGTTGGGAAGTCTAGCTTCATGGCATACTCAATTAAGAATCCATCAGGGCTTTGCAAAACCAACCCTGCTCCACTGGAATTTGTTTTTGATGCTCCATCAAAATAGAGAACCCAATATTCTTTCTCCTTGTCCCCATTGTCGACTCCCTTGTCTTGAGGTATGGTATCTTCCTGCCCCCCGACTTCTTGGTTGGGTATGGTACATTCCACCAGGAAGTCAGCTAGTGCCTGGGCTTTTATGGCCGTACGTGGCTTATACTTGAGATCGAACTCTCCCAACTCTATTGCCCACTTAATCAGTCTCCCACTTGCCTTGGGACTGTGAATGATATTTCTCAGTGGCTGATTTGTTAGGACTTCAATTTGGTGAGCTTGAAAATAAGGACGCAACTTTCTTGAAGCCATTACCAAGGCTAAAGCGAATTTCTCAATGGCTGAATAATTCAACTCAGCACCATGCAAAATTTTGCTGACATAGTATACGGGTTTCTGGACTTTCAGTTCCTCCTTAACCAACACGGCGCTCAAGGCGCTTTCTGAAACAGCCAAGTACAAGAATAAAATTTCACCCAGAACTGGCTTGGCCAACAACGGGGCCTGGCCCATATACTTCTTTAACTTTTCAAATGTCTTCTGATTTTCCTCACTCCATACAAAGTCTTTAATGTTCTTTAATGACTTGAAGAATGACAAGCACTTGTCTCCTGACTTGGAGATGAATCGTCCTAGCGCAGCAACCCTTCCTGTGAGTTTCTGAACATCCTTGACAGTTTTTGGGGGTTCCATGTCCAGGATTGCCTTTATTTTATCGGGGTTAGCCTCAATTCCCCTCTTTGAGACCATCAATCCCAAGAATTTTCCAGATCCTACTCCGAAAGCACACTTCGTGGGATTCAACATCATCTTGTGGTACCTCAGGACCTCAAAAGCTTCCCTCAAATGGGTTATATGATCAGTCTTTACTAGACTCTTGACTAGCATGTCATCAACATAGACTTCCATAGTCTTCCCAATAAGATCCTTAAAAATTTTATTCACCAACCTTTGATAGGTGGCTCCTGCATTCTTGAGACCAAACGCCATAACAAGATAACAATAAACACCAAAGTCAGTGATAAATGATACCTTTGGAATGTCATCCTTATGCATTTTGATCTGGTTGTATCCGCTAAACCCATCCATGAAACTCAGCATCTCATGTCCAGCGGTGGCATCAATCAAAGTATCAATTCTAGGCAGCGGAAAACAGTCTTTGGGGCATGCATCATTCAGATCGGTGAAGTCTATACACATCCTCCACTTTCCATTAGCCTTCTTCACCATTACAGGGTTTGCTAACCACTCCGGAAATTGAATCTCCTCAATGAAACCAGCCTCTAAGAGCTTTTCCACTTCCTGCTTTATAGCCTCTTGTCTTTCTGGGGCAAAATTTCTTTTCTTTTGTTTCACTGTCTTCCGGCTTGGATCCACGTTTAACTTGTGAGTAATTAACTCCGGGTCTATGCCTGGCATATCAGCTGCTGACCATGCAAACACATCACTATTTTCTTGCAAAAATTTCACTAACTTCCCTCTAAGGGGCTCCTCTAATGTGGCTCCAATGAAAGTCATCCTCTCAGGATTCTTGGGATCTAAAGGAACCGAAACCAATTCTTCTGCTGGCCTTCCTCTATTCTCATCATTTTCTCGAACATCCATATCTTCAATAGGAAGAACCTGCCCCCCGACTCCATCTGCCCTCAAAGAGGCCACATAACAGCTTCTAGCCATTTTTTGATCTCCTCTCTCTTCTCCAATCCCGTTTCGGGTGGGAAACTTCATGACTGAATGGTAGGAAGAGGGGACTGCCTTGAAGGCATGTATCCCTGTTCTCCCCATGATAGCATTATAAGTTGAACTAGCCTTTACCACCACAAAATCCAGCATCTGCGTTGCTTGCCTTGGCTCCGTACCTATGGTGGTTGGCAATTTAATTATCCCTTCCACAGGACATTCTACTCCAGCAAATCCATATATCGGCATGTCGGTTGGTGTCAGCTGGGAGTCGTTATACCCCATCCTTAGAAAGGTGTCGTGGAGCAAGATATCCACAGAAGCACCATTATCCACAAGGACCCTCTTAACCGGGCTATTTCCTATTATCGGCGTTATGACCAGCGGGTCGTCATGGGGAAACTTCACACCCTCTAGGTCGGAATCATCAAAAGCCAATGTTACTTCTGTCCTGGCCCTCTTCGGGGCTTCTCCAACAATATGCATAACCTCTCTAGTATATGCCTTTCTGGAATTTTTGGACAATCCAGCAGCAGTTGGACCTCCAAAGATCGTGTTTATCACAGGCCCTCGAGGTATCGGCCCTCCATAAATGGTGTTTATAACTGGTCCTCTAGGTTGGGGATTCCGCCCTTGATCATCTTGGTCCCTCCTACGATCTTCAAAGTTCTTCCTTCCATTATTATTTCTGTCTCCTCCATCTCCAGTATACTTGTTCAATCTTCCTTTTCGAATCAAAAACTCAATTTCATCTTTCAACTGCCTACACTCATCGGTGTCATGGCCAACATCTTTGTGAAACCTGCAATACTTGCCCTTATCTAGCTTGGCAGGATCAGCCTTCAAGGGCTTAGGCCAGCGAATATCTCTGTCTTTCTCAATCTCCATCAAAATCTGACTTCTGGGAGCATTCAGCTTAGCGTATTCAGTGAACTTTTGCCCAGGTCCTCCCTTCTTGGGGGTTGAATCAGGGTTTTGTTCAGTTCTAGGATATTTATCCTTAGCGATATACTCCAAATCAGTTTTTCGTTTCTTGCCTCCAGTGGGCTCATTACTTACTACGGTCTTCCTCATACTTTCTTCAACCTTGATATACTTCCCTGCCCTCTCTTGGAGCTGCAACATGCTCTCAGGGGGTCGTTTGGCCAAAGACATCTTGAAAAACTCATCCCTAGTTCCTTGTTGCAGTGCTATCATGGCTACCTTATCATCAAGGTCTGGGACTTTTAAAGCCTCCTTTGTAAAACGATTTAGGTAATCTCTTAAGGATTCTTTAGCTCCCTGCACAAGACTCATAAGAGATGCTGAACTTTTCTCATGGACTCTTCCACTGATGAATTGCTTAATAAAAGCCTGACTTAATTCTCTGAATGATCCAATAGAATTTGGGGGTAGGCGACTGTACCATCTTTGAGCCATACCCGACAGGGTTTGAGGGAAGGCCTGACATTTTATAGCATCATTCACGGGTTGCAGCAGCAGTGCATTAGAGAATGTCCTAACATGATTAGCGGGGTCTCCCGTGCCATCATAGGCTTTGATAGTGGGCATCTTGAATTTCCTTGAGATATGGGCATTCATTATCTCTTCTGTGAAGGGTGGAGTTGGATCATCAGGATCTCCAAGGGGAAGGAGATTGCTTGGATCAGTTCTTGGGACAGCAGCCCTTCTTCTTACCGGACCATCCAGGTCTATGATAGGAGGAGGATTTCTCCCCCTAGGAGGTATGTGGGGTCTGGTGGCTTGGTGAGCCTCCAAATCACGTCTCAGCCTTTGGATTTCAGCCTCATGAGCCCTGATCTTTTCCTGCACTTCTTGGGGATTCGCCCCTGGGGTGCTTTGGGGGCGTTGCCTTCCATCGGCCATTGGCTCTTTTCCAGGACGCCTCCTTCTCGGGGCCACTTCATCATCCGAAGATTCGGAGTCTCTCTCAGTGTATGGACCAGAAAATTCCCGATCCTCAGGGATAGGATCCAAACCTCGTATATAGGGGGGCGACCGCCCTCGTGCTTCGCTTCGCCCAGCATATCCACTTCCTCCAACCTCAGGGTGAAGGGGCATCCCATAAGGGGGGTTAGTAGTAACAATAGTTGAATATTCATACCCGACGGGTCGAGAATTCACAGGTATATGTATTTGTTGAACTTGAGGATTCGTACCTTGAATAGTCGGGGGAGTTGTCCCTTATGGCTGAGGATGAGTTGTCCCTGTCTGGGCTTCCCCCTGAGTAGATGCATAAGTTGAATGGGGAGGAACCTCCACGGTTGATGAAATCACCTGGGTTGTCCCTGATGGTGTTCCCTCCTCCAGAGTGCTGGTTGTTCTCCGTGTTCTCGCCATGGTTGTTGTTCCGTTTTTCCCACAGACGGCGCCAAATGTTATGGATAAAAAACCAAGGTTATTACTTGCTGTATTTAATACTAAGATTCGGGAGCTCAAGGCCTTCAATGGCTGCTCTCGTGTTTCGTGACTCAATCTGCCTTTACGAGATGCCTACGTATCTCTGTGAATTAGAGAATCAAGCCAAAAAACGTAGTTCTGATTGGTGGGGGTGAGACCCCTTATATATATGTTGGGAGTCCTTGAATTGGACTTGGTATAGGAGACTTGGTGGGCAAGTCTCATAATTAGAATGGACTTTGGAGTCCTAGATAGTAGGAAACTGATTCCTTATCCTTTTAGGCCCCCTTGAGGCTAATCTCCATGGATTTATATCCTTATCGGGACTCTTTTCAACATCTGATTTGTCCCTTATTAATTAATTACGAAATTAATTAATAACCAGGGCTTTTGGGCCTTTTTTATTCCATCAGGCCTGATCTAGTCCATCAGGCTTAACCTTTCTGGTCTGAGTATCATATATCTTTTTATTGGGCCTGGCAGCCCACAGTTTGTACAATTAATGCAGTATTTAATTATACAAACATAATTTATTTATCCCTATCAGACCCAAACCTAATCCAAGATCTTTTAAGGTTATAGTTCTAGAAATAAGAATTCCAAATTCCAGAAATAATTTTGTTCCACTTTTTTTTTCATTTAAAACTCTTTTAAACAAATTCCAATTCAATGCTAACCCGCTAGTATAACTTCGAAAAGAAGTATACTAGGCCCAACTATAAAATAACACAATTATAATATAATACAATATAAACAACTTTACACAATAAAACTAACACTAGTCAGCAAACCCTGGACCAACCACCTTCCAAAAGTTTCTTCTTTGCTTCCTTGAATTACGCGGCTAAACAGTGCAAGTTAATCCTCACTGGAGGTTAAATTTAAAAATAGGAAAGTATGACCGAAAGAAATGCTCATCAAGATCATTATAGCATATATATGGTCGTTTTGATATAAAACCGACATCTGCAATAGCGCAGATCATTTTAAAATCGTAATTGCTGAAACAGAAAATTTATTAAAGAATCGGATAATTATTTCTCACTGTATTAAAAACCCTTTTGATATTTTCTAGAGAAATACTTCAGCAATACTTTTAATCTTGAAGAGAATAAAACACGTAAAACCGTGTTTACGGAAATATCGTAAACAACAATAACATGAAACAATGATTATAGAATGAATCATAAACTTAATTCAAAACCGAACTCTTGGTACTGATACTTATTTTGTTGTCATATCAAATTAGATACCAATATGAACTTTGATGCTCACAACATCCCATACTGAAGTCAACATCAATCATCTATACTAATACCACCTTTGATATTTAACAACAAAGTAAGTATCAGCACAAATCAGAAATTGAATCAAAACTGCATTTCACCTTTAATCCAAAATAGAAATAGTTGACAAATCATTTATTCTATGATTATCAAAACAATTATAATAATTTAGATTGGAATTCTCGAACGACGGTGTGTTGCCACCGGTGATCAGCCGCGGAGCAACACCAATATGCCGATGCATATCCAACTAAACAAATGGGGCACCCAAGGCACATATCGGCCTAAAGGTATTATATCCTGTATAATACCCAAATCTCCGCTGGACCGCCGCCATGACCTCTTACGCAATTTGTGATCATCCAATCTTAAAACCTTTTTATTGAGTGGGGTCATAAAACTCGACACCCTTATAAAATTTTATTCGCCCATTCACTTGGGCAGAAAACCCAAAACAACATCATCTTTCTCAAAATCCAAAACAATTATAAATCCGATAGTTGGATAAGAAAAAAATACTTGACTATTCTGAACATAGAATAATAGATAAGTACTTGCATAAACGGAATCATTTATTTCAGCGATATGTAAAACATTTATCTATTCTTAACTGAGAATAAGGAAAGCAATACTTGCATACTAGGATTCAAAATAAATATCACTTGGACAATAAGTGATGATAGGGATACTTGCCTTTGGGTTTTTAGCAGTTAGTCACACTCGCAATAATATAATTCCTCATTCTGACATCTCAAGGCCTCACCGTCTTTTACTTCACTAAATCTCTGATCTGCTGCTCATTCAGTGCTACAACCCAATATTCCATAATATTCAACTCTAGCCTTCATCAATTCCATCTGGTCCCGATCGTCTTGAAAGATTCGCATCTATAATTAGAAAATAACATTTTAATCATCTAACGATAATTACTCGACGAACTGCGTGTCAAAACCCTATTCTCTACCCCTACGATAGCCCGCACATAAAGAAGACAGTCAAACATTGGACTCTTGACCCACGTACACACGTAATTCACATAACACATAATCATATAAGCCACGTATCACATAATTCATATATCACCTGACTTGGTTCGTTTAAAACTGAAATTGGGTAAAAAATACAACTTTTTGATCAATATACGACTCAGAATCAATTTGCAAATCAAGAGACCTTTCGAAACAAAATAATTTGGGTCTCGAAAGTATTTTTATTGAAATCAGAATATTTTTCTGATTCTACACGCGTTCGTTTCGTATTAAACGGACGAACGATATATTTTCTACGAATAATTATTTAATAATATTAATTGATTTTTAAATATGAAAATATAATTTTTAATAGCTTAAAACTATTTTTAGGATTTATTTGGATTAATTATAAATAATTGTATTTTATTTAACTATTTATAAATAAATTTAATTGATTAAATGAATTAATCAATTAATTGAATCATAAATAATCAATTAAAATACATTATAAATAATTGAAACAAATTTGAATTTTTGAAAATAATAAAATAAAATAATTTTTGAAATTTAAAATAATTAAGACATAATTTTTAGAATTTAAAATAATAAGTACATGATTTTCATAATTAAAAGAAATGATTTAAAAAAATAAGAAATGAATTTTTGAAAAATTTTAACAATAAAATCTGCATAACAGATTATGAATTGGGGGTCAGGTTTTAATGAATTGAAACCGGGTCAGGCCAAAACGGAAATGGGTCGTGTTGGGGAAAGAAATGGGTGGGGAATCAAGAACCCTACCGGAACATTTCCAGATTCCGGTGATGGCTGAGAATCCGACAATGTTCCGACGGGGGTCGAAATGATCCCGTTCTTCACAGATTTTCAGTAATATTCGATCCTTTCAACTCTAATAATTCAATCACGACTAAATCCATGGCCAAGCAACAAGGAACAACCGCGATTCATCTTCTCCGTCGAGAAACCAACGGCCTCGAAGCGAAGCCGACGGTTCTCCGGCCGAGCATCGTTCCCGGAGATAACATCACCAAACTCAACCATGTATAGCTCAAATCAAGGCTCGAATTCGTACGAATCTATACATATACTCATACCAATTAATCAGATCAGTTTTAATTCTTAAAAATCAAAATTAAAATCAATTGGAATCAATAACTCGACTTGCATCAAACCGAACTGATCACGCACGAATTAACACATAAATAGACTCTAATTAACATGGCAAATCTCTTCCTAACATTCAAAACATCCAACAATCCACAAGAACAAAGAACCCAAATTCAATCGATTATCGACGAAGAACAAAATTTCAGAATAATTAACCGTATGCAACGATGTTGGTGTCAAAAGATTGGGCACGATTAGAGCTTCAAATCGGTTACTAGAGCGTTAAAAACCAACAACTACAGCTCCCGGAATCACTGGATAAAGGTTATCATTGAATCTCCACCCCCAAACTTGTTCTTGACTTTTCTTTTTATTTTATGAATTTTTAATGAATTAAATGAATAAAATAAAAATTTTGCAACTATTTATACTTACAGAAAATTATATCCCCAAAAATTAAATAAGGGTGTTTTTATTCTCATAATTAAAATAATTAGGCCCAAAATAATAATTATGGGAATAATTTTAAAAGTAATTAAATATAAAATTTATTCAAAATTCCCCAAAAATTGTGAATAATTAAAAAAAATACAAAAATACTGGTTATTTGAAATACGAATAATTCTATAAAAATAAAAACGTGAAATTTGTGGGCTTTGATGTCCCGGTGGGGTCCCGGTCCTTTAATTTTTGAAGAATAGAAACGATTCCTAAAGTAACAGAAAATCCCGAAAACACATAAAATACATTCAAACGCACATCAATCCGGGATCAAGATTTGGTGTCACTAAACAATCTTTACATAATATAAAAGAATATTCAATTAACCCCTTGAATCCGGATCGTTTACAGGTTATGGTATGAAACAAGAATTTAACCTTCTACAACTTACAATAACTAAAATACAAGTGAAAATAGCTTTGTCCTAATGTTCCTGTCATATTCTTCTAACTTCTTCAACTTCTCGCATCGGAGATTTCTCTAACTTCTGCTGTCTATCAAAGCTATTCACTTTTATCCTTATATGTATCTGGCAGAAATAGGAATTTACAATGCAAGAGTGAGCCGAAAATGCCCAGCAAGTATATACTTTGAGTTTCAAGCATTAATACCAAAGGAAAAACTTCCGGACAAAATCTTAAAATAATTTTAAAAATTCGATTTATTTGAGTGAGTTAAGCAAATAAACGTTGGCTGTCACCAGCCTTTAACTAAATTCCAAAAATGACAAGCGATTCCCCGATTCATCTCCTGAATCAGGGTTTTGTCCGGTTTTGGAATCATAAAACCATTCGAGAGAGAATGTCGTTAATGGCGATCAACAACAAATTAGACTGGACACTAGAAACCAACATATGCACTATACCCTGCTGATCAGTGAGGATACAGTGCGGATCTATACCCAACTGTATAGGTCCATTCAGGTACCTTAGGCATTATAGCCCAAGGGTCCGGTCCATCCCCGGCCCATAGGGTACAGCTCATCGCTGGCCCTCACAATAACCATCCAGCCCGTAGAGTATTTTGATATTAAATCATTTTGAATTCAAAACATCCTAGCTAAGGGTTCGCAAAGAACCCGAAAGAATGGGTATTTGCTCAAGAGAGCAATCAAATTATAGGAACAATAATGAAAGGAACATGCATAATCAGAGTAATTGCAGTGAAATGTAAAATATTTAACTATTCTGAACTTAGAATAGGAACAATTTGACGTCCAATTCACAACCAACAGCGACAATATCCAATCCAATTTGCAATCGCAAACACCATTACAATGGCAATTATTTATTATTACCATCCGTACTTTTACGTTTTTGTTTGTATTTTACGTTTCACAAATAATTTTTTTACCGAACTAATTTTATTTAAATAATAAATGTAGGACTCAGATAAAAATCATCATCGCCCACCGTCAGCTCGTCAAGGCTCATCGCCGACGGCGGTAAAGTTCGTCGGTACCCGATTATTTCAGGTTTCCATACGAACCTCACCGATTAAATCTATAATATCCCGCACGAAATTCATTTTTATTTCATGAATATTTATTCAAAAATTTCTTGCAAAGAAAAGAAATAAAATAATTAAATAAAAATTTTCGAAACCAGCACAGCAACTCGCACATACGCGCAGAACCAGGAACAGAACACAGACAACAGTCGGACAACCTCACGCCACCAACACGCACCACACGCGCAGGCGGCGGTGATGATCACCGGAAACCAGAACACAGCCGAGAATCAAATCGACAGTTACAACACCCACGAGGCTACACGCGCCTCCCACAGCCACACACACACACACTGCACACACTCACACACACACAAAATGCACACACACATATACAAAACACACACTCACATACACGCACACGAAACATATACTCAACACCAAAAACCACAGAATACAGGCCGAACAGGGAAGCAAGGTGGCACAGTTGCCGGAAAAACAGAAATAAAGGGCAGTGACTCACCGAATAACAGCAGGGAAAGAGGTATGGGTGAGGGAAGAAGAAATAGGAGAAAGAAACGGGGGAGAATTGAGATGATAGAGAGAGAGATAAAAGAGAGAAAGAGAATTGAAGAGAGATTTCTGATAGAGAGATTGGAAGAGATGAACAGGGAAGGAAGAGGCGGTGCTACCGGGAGAAAAAGGGGTAGAATTAGGTTTTTTTATATCTTTTCTTTCATTATTTTACTTCCGCTTTTATTTCGTTTTTATTACTTACTAACTCATTTTTCGCAAGTTAACGAAGTAACTGTGTACCAAAATTTGTCGGAAAAAAATTTGCAAATTACATTCCAGAAATATCAGAATATTCAAAAGTTATCAAAATAAAGTTTCATAATTTTCTTTTTAAATAAATTTGGAACGCACATCAAACCCACATTTAACGAATTAACGAACAAATGCACGGGAGAATAAAAGCCAGAAACTTCTCGAAACAATTTTAAAATTCTTGAAATATTTAAAAGTTAATAAAATAAAATTTTCATGATTTTTGAAGTATACTAGCATTAAATACTGATTTTACAATTAAATGAGATCAGAAAATCATTTAAAATTAAATAATCAATAAAATATTGATTTCTAAATTTGATAACCCCTAAAAATAATAAATAAAATAATAAAATAATATAAATAATTTTAGAAACAATTTTAGCATTTTTAAGAATAAATATTCAATAAAATCACTTTAAAATGAATTAAATGCATACAGCTCGATAACTAATTATAAAAGTAATCTTCATGTCTAACCAATCAAACACAACTAACAATATAGCAACAGATCGCTAACAGAACCATTGCATATTTTATTTATTTAATATTTTGATAATTACATTTACAGACCGGATTTGAAAATAGGTTACTTAACCGCTAAGTAACTAAAAGACGATACAATTTTAATATCAGAATTGGATAATTATCAAAACAGAGACTCTTATAAAATACTTTATACGAAAATGAGGTAACAATGTCTTGCCTTTTGAGAATATGGATTTTTATCGAACTATAAAATGATTTGCGTATCAAAAATTTCACATCGGGACTCGTACAAGTCAAACCGTACCCCGGATTGAAAAAGTCAAAACACGGAAAATGTTCAGAATTATCAGATTAGGTTAAAAAGGAGTTTTCGGAAGAGTTTCGGGTTGTAAAAATGCAAAAAGGTTGAAGTGGGATGATTTCTGATTCTAAAAAGTAATTTTATAATTATGTAAGAATAATCATTATTAATTCTATAAATCCTTATAAAATCATATAATAATCCAAAAATTACCAGAAAAATACCAAAATTGTCTAGATTTAATTCTGGATAATTGGAAATTAAAATATCTCAATTTTATCAGAAATAAACATCCAAATATTATTATCCATCATCAAATAATTCACCAAAATTCACATAAAAATCACATAATAATTATTTATTGATAAAAATAATTACATGATATTTCCCAGACGTTACATCCGTCCCCCCTTAAAAGGATTATGTCCTCAGAATCATGCTAAGGAATAGACCATGGTGTTTTCCAAGTGTCTCTCTTATAATTTCTCTGTTCTCATCAACTTAATCACAACTCAACGGTTTCTTACCGTCCTCAAATCTATCAGTTACTCACGCAATCTGACTTAAACCTTCATTTTATACATATGGAGCTAAATTACTCATTTTAGTCATATACATTTGAACATCTTATAAACTTGTTTTGCTTGTAACAACAAGGCCAACTCATTCTCAATCGTACTATCTATCTCACTGTTTCAAAGGACTACTTAATTTACACTAACCATCTTTTATTTCCAATTCTAAAAGTTCGTGTCCATGAAATTTCTATTTTTACTGAGTGTTCTACTTTACTTTTCATGTCTCTTTCTGTTCGGTTAGCCTGACCTATGATCATTTCCAGTCGCATTCAAGAATCTCTAATTGGTCTCTTACACTTTCTATCTCTCTGCGCCCGGTATGCTGAGCTCATGGCGTTTTATACTTAGAAACGTTCTAAATATATTTCAAATACTAAAAAGTAAAGGAAAATCTTGACAATTACATTTAACTTACCACTTTGCGGTATATTTCAATTTCTTTTCAATCACCATCAAGTATATTCTTTGAGCGAGAATCTGTTACTATCTGAAAGGAAATATTAATTTGGAATGGAATGAATCATAACTTTATTCGAAACTCGGTCTCTTGGTACTAATACTCATTTTGTTGTCATATCAAATTAGATATCAATACGAACTTTGATGCTCACAACGTCCTATACTGAAGTCAACATCAATCATCTGCATTAATATCACCTTTGATACCCAACAACAAAGTAAGTATCAGCATAACCCAGACGACGGATCAAAACCTACTCTTCAATTTCCAACTTTTTCAATTCTTTTAACCATTTCCCAACAATCTTAATGGTATTCACTCTTTTCTTGCTATTTAAAACATCTGTTCCTAAATGCACCTTTCCTGGTTAGTAGTTAACCAAGCAATCGTAGCTCATAATCCATTATGACCAGAGTTCACACATTCGAAGCTTAGAACGCAGTTGCTACTGTTCAACCTTCCGCATGCACATCCTCCAACATTTAACTTGATCTTCCTTAGTCGTTGAATGGGTGAGGATGTTATCAATAAATACAACTACACTATCCAAATACTCTTGGTACATTATGTTCATTTAACCCTCGGAAATGACGGGTACATCATATCATTGGAACTCATGCTACCCATACCTTACTCTAAATACAGCCTTTAGGGTGACCTCAAGTTTACAATTTCTGATGGTCGATGCATAACTTCATACCTCCATTCTTCTTTTTCTCATGATCCCTTTTGTGCACAGCGCAAAACACTCTTCATTTCATTATTCTTTCATTCCACATTTTTGAAGTTTTCCTTCACTCATTATTCCGTCCCTATTGAGTTATACAATACAAGGCTTTTGACACCAGCTTGACTCTGTGCAATAACCAACGAGAATTCCTTACCTCATTCCCTTAGGTAACCTTGGTAAATCGTTCGCTCGAACCTCTGGGACTTCACTTTAATTTTAAAGGATTCTGACATGAGATTCATTGCAACATTCTTCTCTAGCAGTTCGCTATTAATACCTTTGTTTAATCATTCCTGCTTACACGCATTCCTTGAATGAAATTCCCATCTTCAATTATCGACATTTCACTTCATTCTCCAATCAATTGGCACAACTGACGTTCATACCTTGCATATATCCTGGATTATTTTATAAAATTTCTTTATCATCCTTTTGATTCCACTTATTATCTTGATTAGTTCTTCATTCTCATTATTCATTATCTCTTTCAAACGTAACGAATTTCTTTTTCTTAGTAATATTACTCTATTTATTATTGGATAGGTCATTTTTGGAGTTCACACAGGAATGAAGGCTATTATTTATAATATTTAAATTCTTACTAAGAGAATTATCGAATTTCATCGGTAGCTATTTTCTTAGCCTTGCTTAACGCATCACGGATCGCGTATTTGACTTCTCTTCATTGACCAACATCTCTTTTCCCTGAGTTCGCATGCGGACTTCATCAGTCTTTATCTTATATTAGATGCTTGAATTTGCGAGCTTTCCGTTATTTTACAGCAACTTCCATTCAATCGCCATTCAAAACAAGTGTACATTCAAGTCCTTCTTAGAATGTCATTACAAATGATAACATCTTTTTGTTTTGTCTTACACCTTCAGTTCTTGGAAATATTCTTCTGGATAAATCATCGCACATGTTTGCAGTAACATCTTGCTAATTGTACTAAACTTTTGATTTCTGCTAATGCCCTCACTTCCTCCAAATTCCTAATCACTTTGATTTCGGATCTGGAAATCATGTTAGAGCTTGACTCGATCTAATTTAAATCGATCTCCATTTAACTAACCATTAGTTGGTAAAGTTGATCAATTAACTCTTTTAACTGATCAATTAAACCAAGTGCTAACTAGCTAACTGGAATCAAAGACCAATTATATAAAGTTGGTTTGATCATAACATTCTTTCTCAAGAACTGAGATCGTAATCATTTGGAGTACTGATGAAAACGACAATATACTTCTTTATTCTTGAATGTAGGGTAATTTCTGAAAATTTTGGCAGCACTACCCATATATCATCGGCTACCAGTTGGACTCAAGCCGACACCATTAATCAACCAAATCATCCACAATCATATCCGTCCACTTCCCTCAACCAAATCCATCCATTCAACACAATTCAGATTATATCATTTTGATCAGCATATGTATTATTAATTGACATAACATATATCTTTTTAATTATAATTGGGTCTTACATCAACAATGATTAATATAACTATACCTTTCTCAGTTCTTTCAGGATATTACAAAATGTTATTAGTGAACTTTAAAATTTATCTTGTTGTTTTTAAAGATTTTACTCCGCGATTCTTTTAACTTATTTCTTGTCATTACCAATTGGGTACATTTACTTTTAAGAATTATACCGCATCCGCCAACCAATCACAACAATCATCTATCTTGGACAATACACATTCAATTTTATTAATTAATCTGTTTATCTTTTAATAACCACTCACAGTTTTCATTATTATTTTCGTAATCTAATGGAAACTTAATCATTATCTCGTTATTTCTTAAAAGACTCCACAGTCGAATCACCATTTCTTCATCTCCACTTATGTTCCCGTATTGACCTTTCTTCACTGGTCTAGTTATGAGTATTAAATCCACCATAGCTTATTTACTCAAGTTAGAGAACTTCACAATTTCTTGAAGAACACGTTCGAAATTCGATTACATTTAAGATTTCTTCTATCTTGAATCTCCACGACAAATATCTTCCCGCGACGAAGGGATGCTTCATGTATTAATTGCATATCTGAGTTATTGTGCATAATTTCCCTTGATCTTCGATGGTCGTCTCAACACTCGTTCACTTTGTCTAACGCACACAGCTTTATTTCCTTATTTTATAATTGATTTATTTCTTACAGTTCATTAACGATTCATTTCTCATCGAAATCCTCTGATTTGAAGTGCATTGCGTTAACAAAATCTACCATACTTATGAGATCCTCATTACACGAACAACTGTCAGATTTGATGTCTTTGCCACGACTGTGTTGTCGGTGTGTCCATTCTTCCTTGCTCGACTTGCAATCATATCCTCCTTCAACACGTAATTCTACCTATCGCATGGGAATATTCTATTTCTTTTGTAATCGTCAGAGAACAAACTCGATGCAGGAGGAGAGTGTGTGAATAGGATTTGAATGAAAAGAAGGATAAGGAATAACAATGCAACAAACGATTGGGAGAATCTGTAAATCAGTAAATTGAAGGAAGAAGAAAAATTGAGTGAAGAAAGAGACAACCATATTCGTACTCAAGATGGCTAGTCTTTCATACTATATGGAATACAACACATGATTAGGTGGCGTCCCGTCCGACTCTTCATCATTTCGACAAAGCATCATATCACAACACTGTTTGTCTCAGTCGGGAATCAAGAATTTGAGAAGAGAAACAATTCAGAAGGAATACAATAAATTTTCTTTCGTTTTCGCCTCATATAATTTATAAACAGAAGAGCTCATACGTACTCAAGAATCAAAAGAACATATGCTATCGTATTAGAAGAAAGATTGTCAGTGATAATCACCTTCCACGCTTCACTTATGTATGCCCTCAGAAACCATTCGAATGCGAGATTCATAGTCTGGATCACATTATAACTTCGGAATTTCATCTGGAAATGCCTCCATATAACTGCTTTAATAATTCGATCATGATTGCGCTCCCACGAAATTTATAGTCATTTCTTTTGACTTCATCTATGCCACGTAGAATAACCGTAGATATGCCACACCTCAACTTCGTCGATAGAAATACAATTCTTCTCCAATCATCTGGAAGACTCTTCTATTTCCTTCAATCATCCTCTGTCCGTTCGAATTAGAAGTTCGTTAAATTTTTAATAATTTCATGAATTGGGTAAATAATATTTTAACATGTTGATTCAATCATTAATATTATCATTAAACAAAATTTATGTTTGTCTTTCACAGAAAAACTTTAAACTTTCTTCCTGCCAATGCATCTACTTGGTCCTCCGAACTAACAACACCGAGTCTAATTCCATTCTTCTTTTAGGTCATTTTCTGTTTATGCGATCCAAAAGCAACGATCAGAGATCCTTAGCAGCTGCTCCTCAAACGTGAAGCACTCCACCGGTATCCACCAAGAAAACGACGTTAAGGAGGAGGAGGAGGTGGAGACAATTAGGTTTTTCTAAAATTTTTGGGTTCGGGTTAGAATAAAAATAGGGTTTATAATAGTATATTTATAGGCAAAATTTTCAGCTGAAATTTTCCCATAAAATATTATTATTATTAACCCATTTATTATTCTCATTAATAATTAAAACACCTTTTAATTATTAATCCTTTTTCTAAACACTTTAGAAATAATTCTCTCTCTTGATTTAATTTCCAAAAATTAAATTCTTAATTAATAATATTAAGAACTTTTCTTAATTAATTTATAATCAATTAAATCTCATTTAATCAATTATTAAATTTTCTAATTAATTATTTATTTCATAAATAAATAATTATCAGCCATTATTAATTAATTTCTCCACCATTAAATCATTCTCTTTTTATGGTGTGACCCTGTAGGTTCAATATTAAGCCGGTAGTAGAAATAAATAATAATAAAACTATTTTATCATTATTTATATAAATTCTCTAATTTATTAAATATGATTAATTAATTAATCATATTCATTCTACATCGTGAGGGATACTTCTCAGCATATCGCGACTATCCGGATAATACGAATTCACTACTTAGAATACCAAGAACCTATTCAGTGAATATTTACCGTACAATTTATTCCTTCTACCCTACAATGTCCTGATTAAATACAAGGCATGGATCTTGTGTCAAGCCTATCTAATTTAATTTCACTCTAAGTGGATCTTAGTTCTTTGCAAATTAGAAACTCCTTTCTAATTTCATTCACTCTGGCCAGAGATTCCTGAACTAGCATAAGTGGATCAGCCTTGAACATTCGCTTCTTCACTGGAAGGGGTAGATCCTTTATTCATCATACACTATCTTCGTGTACAAATTCCTATACCCAGTAGAGCCCTAATAATTGTCCCTGGAGACTAAGAACTAAACCAAAGCATAGTTCAGTGTACACAAGATGACTATGATGACCTCAAATCTAAGGATACTTGTACAACTATCACTATGTGAATAACTGCTGACATGTGAGTGAACTCCATCAGTTGTTCAGCTGTGCGAGTCATGTTCAGTGAACTAATTCTACAATAAGCACCTACATACTAGCTATAGTGTCACCACACAAATGTCTATGAGAACAGACATCCTTCAAAATGAAGCAAACATAGTATGTACCGATCTTTGCGGATTATTTATTACTAGTTAGTAATCCTATGACCAGGAACTATTTAAGTTTAGAGTTATCATCTTTTAGGTCTCACTATTATGATCTCATCATAATCCATAAAAGCTTTACTCTAAACTATGGTATATCCTATTTAAACACTTAAATAGATAGAGCCCGTAATAAAAACAAAACAAGTCTTTTATTAATATCAATAAAATCAAAACAGATTACATAAAAGTTATTCCTAAATCCTAATACATGATTGGACTTAGGACATATTCCTTTCATATTCAGCCATCCGTCGGGACTATATTTGATCATCTGTCGAGTGCTACATTTTTCACTAAGTTAAATCTACTAAGGTATTTTGTTAATGAGATCATCAAGTTCACAACATATTCCCAACAAATATCAATCTAGGGAATGTCATCATTGAATCTGTAGCTCTAGTCTCAGGACTTAAATACAATCTGCTAAGTGTGAGTCAAATCTGTGACAGAGGTTATCATATCGATTTCTTTGAAGAACACTGTGAAGTTATAAGAAATTCTACAGGCAAAGTGGTTCTGAAAGGTTACAGGCATGGTAACATTTATGAAGCCAGACTTTCAACAAGTTTTGATGGTTCTGCAATCTGTCTGTTGAGTAGAGCATCAATTGAAGAAAGCTGGAATTGGCACAAAAGACTATCTCACTTAAACTTCAACAACATAAATGAGCTAGTAAAGAAAGATCTTGTGAGAGGACTGCCAAAATCAGTATTTGCTCCTGATGGCCTTTGTGATTCATGTCAAAAGGAAAAATTAAGAAAATCTTCATTCAAGAGCAAAACTGAATCTTCAATTCTTGAGCTTTATCATCTACTGCATGTTGATCTATTTGGTCCAGTCAATGTCATGTATATTGTAAAGAAGAAATATGCTATGGTTATAGTGGATGAGTTCACAAGATACACTTGGGTGTATTTCTTGCACGAGAAGAATGAAACTGCATCTACTCTAACTGATCATGTCAAACAGCTAGATAAATTGGTCAAAGATTCTATTAAAATAATAAGAAGTGATAATGGCACTGAGTTCAAGAATTCAATTATGGAAGAGTTCTGCAAAGAGCATGGAATCAAACAGGAATTTTCTGCACCTGGAACTCCACAACAAAATGGAGTTGTAGAAAGAAAGAATAGGACTCTCATTGAAGTTGCATGAACTATGCTTGATGAAGCAAAGCTACCAACCTACTTTTGGGATGAAGCTGTGTAGACTGCTTGTTTTACACAGAATGCTACACTCATAAACAAGCAAGGAAAAACACCATATGGGATGGTGAAGAAAAAGAAGCCAAATCTGAAATACTTTCATGTATTTGGTTGTAAGTATTTTGTTCATAAGACTCATCCTGAACAGCTGTCAAAATTTGATCTAAATGCTGATAAAGGAATTTTTGTTGGATATTCACTTTCCACAAAAGCCTTCAGAGTCTACAATTTAAGAACAAAGGTTGTCATGGAATCTATCAATGTATCTTCTGATGATAAGAAGATTACTGGACTTGAAGATTTCAATGATCATGATCAGCTGAGGTTTGAAAATTAAGATTTAAGTTCTAATTCTGCAAATTCTAATGGTTTAAATCCTGATCCTGTAAGTTCTGACGGGTAAAATACTGATATTATTGAAACTGTGGTAACTACTCCAAGGAAAAATGCACTTGTCCAGGGGGAGCAAGCTGAAGATCCTACCACAACTCAAGACTCTCAAGAAGCATTAGAACCTGTCACTGGCTCTTCAAGTTCTGATTCATCAAGTTCTGATGAGCCAAGTTCTGATAATTCTGGAAACTCTGATTCTTCAAATCCTGAAGGATCCAACTCAAATTCTGAAGTATCAGAGAGCATAACTACAGGGGGAGCATCAGAAAATGCTGATAGAGACATCATGGATCATGGGGGAGGATCCAGTTCTAGAAATCAACTTCCATCTGCAAGGAAGTGGACCAAATCACATACACTTGACTTAATTATTGGAGATCCTGAAGCAGGTGTCGGAACTAGAACTGCAACATCAAATGAATGTCTCTATCATTCTTTTCTATCTCAGACTGAACCAAAGAAAGTGGAAGAAGCTCTTCAAGATACTGATTGGGTGCAAGCAATGCAGGAAGAGTTAAATGAATTTGAAAGAAATTAAGTCTAGACCATAGTGCCAAGACCAAAGAACAGATCAATTGTTGGCACAAAATGGGTGTTCAGAAAAAAAACTGACAGTGATGGCATAATTACAAGGAACAACGCAAGGCTGGTTGCTAAAGGTTACTCTCAACAAGAGGGTATTAATTATGATGAAACATTTGTACCAGTTGCTAGATTGGAAGCCATAAGAATCTTTTTGGCTTATGCTACTCACAAAAAGTTTAAAGTCTTTCAAATGGATGTGAAAAGTGCTTTTCTCAATGGATAATTGGAAGAAGAGGTATATGTTGAACAACCTCCAAGATTTGAAGACTCAAAATTTCCAAATCATGTCTACAGAGGTATAATTGATAAAACACTGTTCTACCTCAACCATGGAAAAGACTTACTTTTGGTACAGATATATGTTGATGATATCATATTTGGTTCTACAAATGCCAAACTCTGTGAAAGGTGTGCAAAGCTAATGCAGTCAAGATATTAAATGAGTATGATGGGAGAACTTAGTTATTTTATGGGACTTCAAGTTAAGCAAAATGAAGAAGGTATTTTTATCAATCAATCCAAGTACATCAGAAATTTACTGAAGAAATTTAGAATGCAAGATTGTTCATCTACATCCACTCTCATGGCCACTGCAACCAAGTTAGATAAAGATACTGGTTTATCAGTAGATATTACTAACTACAGAGGTATGATTGGCTCTTTACTCTATTTAACTGCAAGTAGACCTGATATCATGTATGTTACATGTCTTTGTGCAAGATTTCAGGTTGATCCAAGAGAACCTCATTTAATAGCTGTGAAAAGAATTTTCAAGTACCTCAAGGGTATAGCTGATCTAGGATTTTGGTATCCTAGAGAATCAGATTTTAAGCTAATAGGTTACTCAGATGCAGATTTTGCAGGATGCAAAATAGACAGGAAAAGCACTAGTGGAAGTTTCCAATTTCTTGGAGGCAGATTGGTTTCTTGGTTTAGCAAGAAACAGAAATCAATTTCCACATCAACTGCAGAAGCAGAATATATTATTTCCAGAAGCTGTTGCGAACATATTCTTTGGATGAAGAATCAGTTACTGGACTATGGGTTAGAATTTTCTAAAATACCTATTTACGATGATAATCAAAGTGTTATTGCTATGACAGGTAATCCAGTTCAACACTCAATGAAAAAGCACATCAGCATTAAGTACCATTTCATAAGGGAACATGTGATGGAAGGTACAGTGGAATTACATTTTGTTCCAACAGATCAACAACTAGCAGATATCTTCACAAAACCACTATGTGAAGCTACTTTTACAAGACTAGTAAATGAACTTGGAATGGTTTTAGGTTTTTTCTCTAAATCTACTTAACTTTTGTTCTCATGCATCAGACTTTATGATCAGTATTTACAAATTGTCTTATCTTCATGTAATCTGTGCTTAAATTAAAATACATTAAATGCTGATTGTTATCTGATGTGGATCTATATACTCTGATAGTGATTTGAATGTTCTGTGACTATTTAATCCAATGAGGATAACTCTGCTAGATGCTGACCTAGTAGTCCTTAACATACTGGAAATCCCATGTTTGAATTAGTTATTTATGTGGAAATTCATTAACACAAGCAAATTCTAATTTTGACCTTAGTCAAATTTACTTTGTGTATCTTATTACTAAGTCACAAACTAGATTCTTGCTTCTTATCTGTCAAATTCTGATGTCAGTAAATCTTAAGGATGAACCACATGCTTGATAAGCCTCACTTATCAAAAGAAAAGAAAAGAAAATTGAAGTCAGGTACTCCTTTGAGATCCAGAGTAAAAATGTGGAAAGGAAGACCCAAGTGCATTGCTGGTATTAAGTAATATGCATTAGAAAAGAAAATAATTTTTTCTTGGTGACTTTTCACATTCTCTGATTACTGGAGAAATACTCTGATAATAGCATAAATTCTGATAGCAGTTGTGACTCACTTATACTGAGAAGCCACTGTGAAAAAGAATGTTAAAAGATGCATAAAATGAGCACAAACAGTTGAGGTGGATTCTTGCATAAATTTATTCTATAGTAGACTTCATTATTAATGACAGATTTTAAGCACTTTTCTAAGTTATGCTTTATTTCTAAAATGTACTGAAGTTTATCAGACTTTAATCTTTATCTGATATTTTGCAAAATGCACACACTCTCACTGCATATGAATGATGAAAATTACTGTGGTGATTAAGTTGTTTTAGATAAACAGTTAAGTGTCATATGCATAAATTCTGAGGACAAGTTCTGATGGAAGTTCTGATGATTAAACGCTGAAGAAACAAGTCAGTATTTGTATGAAAAATCACAGATACAAACATTCACTTTTTGGGTACAGAAGCCATGTTCTGATGACTGTTAAAATCTGATAAGAGTCAAGTTCTGATATTAAATCCTAATGCAAACTCTGATGCTTACGTGGCATTATTTATTTAATTGACTCATTTGTGGTAAATATAGTAACGGTCATATTTTATCAGAATATAATTAGGTGAGATAAAAATAGTCATAATCATTAAGTAAGTGGGAAGCGTGTTTTCCTTGAAATACTGCATGTGCACAATTATTACTGCTTAATACATGTGCCCACTAATAATGTTTTGACTAATGATATACTGCCAGGTGTCTAAATTCTGTTCTGCTTCAATCATAACAGTTGTCAAAAAGAGAGTATAAATATGGGAGTTAAAAGATTTTATAATCTTTTACCTATTTTTCTTTCTCTAATCTCTCTTATTCTCTCTCTCTCCCTCTAATATTATCTGAAGCCTTTTTCTTACAGGACTTTTATCAAACACCTTGTGCACTCTATTTTCTCACTTATTTTTCACAGAAATGGCACCCAAAGATATTGTTTTCAATGGAGCTAAGTTTGTTCCCAACAACTACTTGGCTATTCTTAGCAAGGGTGAAGCTCCATCAGAACTTCACTTTATTCAGGATTTCCTTGCTAACTCTGAGATTGGGTATGCTTTGACGCAACCTAAAGCCATCTTTGGAACTCAAGTGTTGGAGTTTTGGAGAAGTGGCATGTATGATGATGGTGGTGCTCATGGGTCCCCAAGTATTATGTTTTCAACAGGGGAGGATGAGCATGTAGTGACTCTGGCTACAGTTCGACAGGCTTTACATTTGCCAGAAAACTGTGTCTACAGTTCAAGAGTTGAGGAGCCAGCCCTTCAGCAGATGATGGCTAGTTTGGGCTATGAAAAGACATTGGCAAAGCTGGGTCAATTGAAGAGACCGCACATAAGGAGGGAATGGAGTTTCTTCTTTGACTGCATCACAAAGGCCTTTGCCAACAAATGTTCTAATTTTGATGCAATCCCAATTCTCAGTGAACAAATCGGGAATGCTCTTATTAATCAAACTCATTTTGATTATGCAAGTGCTATTTTTAGGCTTTATTGGGGATAGGATGACAGAAGATAGAAATACAGTTTACTTTGCTAGATTCTGTCAGCTTATTTATAGTTTTTGTTGCTCTGATGCACCACAACTAGCAAGTGAGTTAATTGAACCATTTAAGCTTGCTAAGAGAGCCTTTACTGACTTATTATCTACTGATAATAAGAAGACTGTTTTGAGACCCCTCCAGATTCCTACTTATGTCAAACAGTTTTTGGTAAATTCTGATCCAACCACATATTCTACCATATATCCTGATGTCCAACCATCCCAACCTCCATTAGCACCTACACAACAAACCACCTCTCAACCTCAACCAACTCAACCTACAATCAGAACTTACTTCCAACCATCAACTCAATCCTCACAACAACAACCATCAGCACATATCATCAGACCTTCATCTTCCAAGCCTAAGAGGGCAAAGTCTGTTCCTCAACCTCCACAAAAGAGAAGAAAGATGATTCTCAGGGATGAATCTGATAGTGAAGAGGAACAAGTACAGGTTCGTGCATCAGAACCTATGACTGTTGAAGCTGAAACTGTCATTTTTCAGAAAGAAACAAAAGCTGAAGGGTCAACCCAACAGATAAATGCTGAAGCTCATAGTTCTGATACTTTGAAGAGGAAAAGAACTGCTAGTTTTGATGCTCAAGCAACTCCTTCATTATCAAGGAGATTGAAGAAAATGAAGGCAAAAAGGCAAATGGCTAAGCCTCCATCAGAAGATATTGAAGAAGTTGAGGAAGGGGATCAGGAATCTCTGATCTTACAGCCTATTGTACTTGAAGCTTTTCCATCTCCAATTCAAGCTCAAGACATTGCTCAAGATATTGTGTTCACCCCTCCTGTCTCTCCAATAAAAGCAACAGATGATGCTGAAGAACAAGCAATAAATTATGATATTGATATTCACAATCTGAATATACATATTGTTCTTTATCTAGAAGCTCCTACAGCAGCTCAGACATCTCCAACTCATTCTCCAATCTTAAATGCCGAGATACAATCCACACCAATTCTTGATCAGGAACCTGAAGATAAGAATTTAGAAGAGGTAGTTCCAGAATCTCCCATTGCCTCACATACACTTGTCTTATTAGAGAATGATGAGTCGTCTTCCAATACTGGAGATAGTGTCTCTATTGACACTCCAGCTCCCATTCTAGGAAATGAAGCATTGGCTAAGAAGTTTGTTGAGCAAGCTGCACCTGTTCCTTGGGAAGAAACTCACAGGGGAGTTGAGTGGACCAAGAAGTGGAATAAAACTGATTTCATTCCAAGCTCTAAAGTTCTGAAAGAGCACATTGCCAAGGCTGATGAGCTGATGACAAGTTCTGATTTTAAGACTCAACTTAGAGTCACAACTCTAGCTACCAAAAGCCTTCATGGTCTACACTCTAAAACTTAAGCAAAGGTTGATAAACTACAAGAATCAGCTAATAAGCTAGATATCCAGATCAAGCTTGACAAGAAAAGGATTATCAGACCTACTCTTAAGAAAGTAGAAGCAATTGAGAAGATTCAAGAGAAGCAACATGCCCAAATCACTGAGGTCCTGCAAAATCAAGCTTCTCAAAAGGCTCAATTGGATGAAATCCAATCTTTAGTTGAACTTCTTCTCTCTCTCCTATTACCTGATGATGCAAAAAAGGGGGAGAAGATAGTTAAGTCCAAATTCTCTAATGATCAAGTACTGAAGAAGAAAGATGATGAAGCTGATGACCAGGGAAACCCTAGCAAGGGTAGAGGTCAAGTTCAAGGTAAAGAGCACAACAACAAGGTTTCTTCTAGGAAACTAATTACTGATGCAAGAAGATCTTCTATTCAAAAGAAGATAAGTTCTGAAGCTGCTAAAACTCAAAATCTGATAGCAACTGCTGATAATCAAAATCTGATATCAAGTTCTGATGAGCAAAGTCTGATGATAAAGACTGATGTTCTGATACAAGGTGGAAGTCAAGACTCTCAAAAGTTTATGCAAACTCTGAAGCTAAAGGGGAAGCAGACTACAGTCTACTACAAAGATCCCAAGATTCAGACACTTGATGAAGAAATTGCTAGAAGATTATTTCTGAAGCATAATCCATGAATGGATTTGGAAAATCTCAAGGAGGTTGAAGCTAGATTTAAAGCTGAAAAGATAAATCTAAAGCCAAAAGCTTCTATTGCAAAGAAACCTCCAAGGCCTAAGGTAAAAGGCATTGTGATCAAGGAGAAGTCACATACTGAGGCATCAAAGCCCAAAACAAGATCACAATCTGAGATTGATCCCAAAGACAAAGGGAAGGGAAAAGTTGATGAACCAACCAAGCCACTGGAGATGAAAATTCCTCAAATTATGATAAAACCAGTGTGCAAAATGGTTCAAGTTACTGATGATACTCTTGCTGAAGATGAAGATGTTCAAACTCCGAAAAAAAGGAAGATTTTTGAAGATTCAAAACAACCTCTGACAGAGCTCAAGTTGTTCAGAGTGAAGAACTACAAACTATAACAGAAATTGCAAGCTCTGATAAAGTTATCAAAACATCAACCTCTGACAGAGCTCAAGTTGATTTAGACAAGATGGAAGTAGCTGATAAAAAGAAACTTCTGTGGAAAAATGTTAAACCATCAGATCCAAAGAAAAGCCAATTGCTGTCTACTTTCATGACTATTGGGTTAAATGCTAGAGAACCAAGAGACAGGGATGAGCTAGGTTCTGATGAAGTAAAGATCAAGACAGGAGTTGAAGTTGCTACTAGAGATCCATTTCTATTGACTGACAGACCTCTTAAAGATGTTACACGGAAACACCTTGATAAGGTTATCTCTGTTCAAGTGGTACTGGATGCTCATGATAAGCACAATGTCAAGGAAAATATGATTCTATTTCTTGAAGATGGAAGGATATATCAGATGTCAGAATCAGATGTGCTAAACAAATCACTAAAAGAACTTCAATTCTTTCATTACCTTTTAGAGGTAAAGTCTGATATTACTAGGAGATGGTCAAATTTCATATTGAAGACCATCAGAGATAAAGCAAGAATTTCTGGTTCAAAGGTTACAGAATTCATTCCTAATATTATTGAAGATGATTGAAGTGAAACTCCAATGAAGAAGGATTCTACTAAGCTTGAAGTGTTACTGAATGAGAAATGTATGTGCTACAATGAAGATTCTTCTCATCCTAGGGTAATAAGACTGAATGATGGTTTAAAAAAAAAACCATATCTCTGCTTTAAGGATTGTAATCTACCAGATTGGGAGTCAAGATGAAGAGATGAAGCAAGTTAAAGCTACAATGTCTCAAGTCCTGAGGAGTAAAGAAGAAAAGCTGATATCAAGCTTTGTCAAGAATAATTTTGGATTCAGATTGACTCAGTGAGATTGGTAAAAGCTACAAGGATTGTAAGTTGTAGTTAGTTATCTAGTTAAACTCTTATTTACATTTGTACTTAAATGTTTTTGACATCATCAAATCTATTAACTTGTATATTTTGCATAATTTACAAGTTGGGGGAGATTGTTAGATATATTTGAGATGTCATGTCTAATATGATTCATGTTTAGTTTTCAGATCTTAACAAATAGGACATATCAGGACTTACTGAAATCAGGACTTACTGGAAGTCAGAACTTAATATCAGAACTTAAGGTCATATCAGAACTTAAGTGCGGGAAGACTAATCGTTAGGGAAGGAAGCTAATTTACAGTAGAAGATCGAGACTAAAACAAAAGAAGATATGCATGGAAAGAGTTAGAAGACTGGAAGACTTGTAGAAGATATCTGATTGATATATTTTAGGAGATAGAATTATATTTCATATCAATTAGAAGTTATCTTGTGACTATGTACTATATAAACACAAACTTAGAGTTTACACTATATGTGTTATCATTATCGAGAAAATTATACATTGTAACCTAGCAGCTCTTAATGATATTTGTTCATCACTGAGAGAGAACAACAGTTCTTATTGTAACAGAGTTTACTCAATATACTTGATCTTTGTTATATACTTGTGTTAAATCGATTTGATTGTATAAACACTGTATTCAACCCTCATCTACAGTATTGTGTGACCTAACAACCAAGATAATACCAACCAGAATTCAAACCCAGGACCTATAGACCCAGCAGTAGCCCAGATTCTTCAGATCTTGCCTCAACAAACAGTTCACCTGACTCAAAAGCAACAAAGACAAACCAACCCCCAAGTAACTTTCAAAACTTTTCAGGCGGTGAATCCACCAGAATTCAAGGGTTCCTTAGATCCAATTGAAGCGAATGTTTGGTTAAAGGAAATAGAGAAGTCATTTTCCTTAGTCAAGGTAAAGGAAGAACAGAAGGTTGAGTTTGCAAGTTATTATTTGAAGAATGAGGCCACCTACTGGTGGGACACTGTGACTACATTGGAAGGTACATATGCTATTACTTGGGAAAGGTTCAAAGAATTGTTTTTATAAAAATATTTTCCCCAGTTTGTTTAGGACCAGATAGAGTTGAAGTTTTTGGAGCTAAAGCAAGGAAGTATGTCGGTAGCTGATTATGAAAGTAAGTTTGAGAAATTATCAAGATTTGTTCCATCATATGTGGATATCGACGGGAAGAAAGCTAAGAGATTTCAGCAAGGTCTAAAGACATGGATCAGAGGGAAGGTAGCCATATTTGAATTGGATACCTATGCATGAGTTGTACAGAAGGCCATGATTGCAGAAACAGAGAGCAAGATGTCATAAAAAGAGAAGGAAAGTAAGAAAACAAAGTTTGAAGGGAATGAAGGACAGTCACAACCAGGGAAGTTTCCAAATTTTAAGAAGTGCAAGTTTCAGCCAGGAAGGAATTCCAATTTCAAGAAGCAGAAAGCAGGTGACGGAGGTCAAGGCAACCGTCTAGCCAATGTGAATTAGCCAAATCTGTTGAGGCTAACTTTTCCAGATTTTTAGGTATGTGGGAAGAAGCATTGAGGAGTTTGTAATAAGTTGAGTGTGGTTTGTTTCAAGTGTAATCAGAAAGGGCACTATTCGAGGGAGTGCCGCAACCAGCCAGCAAGAGAGCAAGTGAGCAAGGATCAGCCTACCCGGAATCCAATAGTTAAGGTTGTAGCCATTGGGTTTACATGTTTTAAATGTAGGAAGCCAGGACATATAGCCAGGGATTACAAGACACCAGCCCCAGTTAGTAATGCATTGAGTATTATGGGATCTACTCCAACAGTGAATGAGACTCCAAGGGCTAGAGTTTTTGATATGTCTGTGAAGGACGCTATTCAGGACACTGATGTCATGGCAGGTACGCTTAATGTGAATTATGTGCCAAAGTGTTAATAGATTCGGGAGCAACTCGATCGTTTATTTCTCAATATTTTATTAGTAAGTTAAATTGTCTAGTTCAGTATTTAAATAAAAAAATGACTGTGGAGTTGGCAAATCACGAGTATCAGTTAATCACGTTTATGAGAATTGTGAAATTGAGATTTCTGGTAATAAGTTCTGTGTGGATTTGATACCATTTAAGATAGGAGAGTTTGACGTTATCTTAGGAATGAATTGGTTATCTAAGCACGATGCCTAGATAGATGGTCATAATAAGAAGGTAATTGTAAATACACCAGACGAAAGGATAGTAACGGTCAAGGGCCAGAAGCAAGCAAAGAAGTTCTTAACGATGATCCAAGCTAAAAGGTTGCTACGACAAGGATGCGAGAATTTCATTTTCATATGTAATTGATAGAAGTTAGAAGCCAACAAAATTTGAAGATATTTCGGTAATCAATAAATTTCCAGACGTGTTTCTCGATGAGTTACCAGGACTTCCTCCAGCCAGAGAAATTGAGTTTGCAATCGACTTAGCACCTGGAAGGGAACCAGTACCCAAGGCCCCTTACAGAATGGTGCCCGTCGAAATGAAGGAACTAGCAAAGAAATTGCAAGAGTTGTTAGAGAAAGGAGTAATCAGACCCAGTGTATTCCCGTGGGGTGCACCGGTATTATTTGTCAAGAAGAAGGATGGGACCATGAGACTGTGTATCGACTATTGAGAGCTTAACAAGCTTACAATCAAGAACAAGTATCTGTTACCTCGAATTGATGATTTGTTTGACCAGTTGAAAGGAGCCAAGTACTTCTCCAAGATTGATTTGAGATCGGGATATCACCAACTAGAGATTAAGCCAGAGGATATACCAAAGACAGCTTTCAGAACAAGGTACGGTCATTATGCATTTTTAGTAATGTTTTTTAGATAAACCAATGCCCCGGCAGCATTTATGGACCTGATGAACAGAATTTTCAAGGAATACTTGGACAAGTTTATTATTGTGTTTATAGATGATATTTTGATTTATTCAAAGACAGAAGAGGATCATGCAGACCATTTGAGGACAGCTTTGGAGATTTTGAGGAAGAAAAAGTTATATGCTAAATTCTCGAAGTGTGAGTTTTGGCTACAGGAAGTTCAGTTCTTAGGACACATAGTCAGTAATGAAGGGATCAAAGTGGACCCGGCAAAAATTGAAGCTATTACAAATTGGGAAAGGCCGAAAACACCAACAGAAGTAAGAAGTTTCTTGGGATTAGCGGGATATTATCGGTGATTTGTTCAAAATTTCTCAAGGATTGCAACACCATTGACAAAGCTTACATGGAAGCATGAAAAGTTTATATGGAATGACAAATATGAAGAAGGCTTTCAGGAATTGAAGCAAAGATTAATTACATCACCTATTTTGTCACTTCCAGATGACCAAGGGAATTTCGTAATCTATAGTGATGCTTCTCATAAAGGACTAGGATGTGTTCTGATGCAGCACGATAAGGTTTATGCATATGCGTCAAGGCAACTAAAACCACATGAACAAAAGTATCCTACTCATGATTTGGAGCTACCATCCATAGTATTCACTTTGAAGATTTGGAGACATTATTTATATGGAGAAAAATGTGAGATTTATACAGATCACAAAAGTTTAAAGTACATATTCACACAAAAAGAGCTTAACATGAGACAAAGAAGATGGTTAGAGTTGATTAAGGTTTATGATTGCATGATTAATTACCATCCCAACAAAGCAAATGTTATGGCGGACGCGTTAAGTCAAAAATAATAGTTGAATGTGTTATCAGTACCCGAGGAGATATACAAGGAATTTCAGAAATTGGAATTAGAGATCAGAGTTTGCAAGCCTGATGAAGCAAAAATGTATAGTATGACTTTCCAGCCAGAGTTATTAGAAAAGATAAGGAAGTGTCAAGAGGAGATAATGGATCACGACATTAATCGTTTGGTAGGTGAAGAGTTGTGCACACAAAAGGATGATCAAGTTATTCTTAGGTTTTCTTCTAGAATTTGGATTCCACCAGTAACGAAATTGAAGAATGAAATTTTACAGAAAGCTCATAATTCAAGGTATTCAATCCATCCAGGGAGTACAAAGTTGTACAGAGATTAAAAGGAAAATTATTGGTGGCCAGATATGAAGAGGGATATTACAGAATGGCTTAGCATATGTTATACATGTCAGAGAGTCAAAGCAGAGCACTAGAGACCAAGTGGATTGTAGCAGCCATTAGAGATTCCAGAATGGAAGTGGGAGCACATTGTCATGGATTTCATAGTCGGATGACCAGGGACAAAAGCCAATCACGATGCCATTTGGGTTATAGTGGACAGACTTACCAAGTCGACTCATTTTCTGCCTATAAATGAAAGATTTTCACTGGACAAGTTGGTCCATATGTACCTGAAAGAGATCGTAGTTCGTCATGGAGTTCCTGTGTCTATCGTATCCGATCGAGATCCGAGATTTAATTCGAGATTTTGGAAGAGTTTTCAAGAATGTTTGGGAACGAGACTGAATATGAGTACGGCCTACCATCCACAGAAGGACGACCAAAGTGAACGAACAATCCAGACAATTGAAGACATGTTACATGTTTGTGCTATTAATTTCAAAGGAAGTTGGGATGAGCATTTACCCTTGGTAGAATTTGCTTACAACAACAGTTATCATGCCAATATTGGGATGCCACCATATGAAGCTCTTTATGGACGTAAATGTCGATCTCCAGTATATTGGGATGAAGTAGGAGAACGCAAGATACTTGGGCCTGAATTGGTGTAACAGACAAAGGAAGTTGTTGAAGTTATCCAGAAGAGATTAATAGCAGCACAAGACCGTTAGAGGAAGTATGCAGACCAATCAAGGAAAGAAATGGAATTTAAAGAAGGAAATCTAGTATTGCTAAAAGTGTCGCCATGGAAGGGGTTGACAAGATTTGGGAAGAAAGGAAAACTGAGCCCTAGATATGTCAGACGTTTTAAGATTCTAAAGCGTGTTGGAAAAGTAGCTTATGAGTTGGCGTTACCCCCCCCACATGGAGCACATTCATAATGTTTTTCATGTATCGATGCTTAAGAAGTATAATCCCGACTCCAGGCATGTAATTGAGTACGAGCCAATAGAACTTCAAGCAGATTTGTCATATGTGGAAAGTCCGATAGAGATTCTAGAAGAAAGAGAGAAAGTGTTAAGAAATAAAGTGGTAAAGTTAGTAAGAGTATTATGGAGAAACCCAAGGGTCGAAGAGTTAACCTGGGAGTTAGAGAGTGATATGAGAGAAAAATACCCTCATTTGTTTTCTTAGGAGATTCTGAGGACAGAATCCTTTTAAGGGGGGAAGGATGTAATATCTGGTATATATCGTGTAATTATTTTGGTTAATAAATAAATATTATGCATGTTCAGTATATATTATATTGAATTATTTGTTAAGTGGTAAATGTGTTTGGGTGATTAAAAATAATATAAATTGAGTATTTTAATTTTTATATGTCCAAAATAAAATATAGATAATTTTCATATCTTTCTATTTATTTTTATGTTGATTTATGATTTTATAGAAAATTTATGGATTTAATAAATTCTTTTTCCGAGTATTTTTAAATCATTTTATATAATCGGGAACCAGTCGACTTCACCAGTTTTTACGTTTTATAATCCGAAACTCTTCCGAGAACTCCTTCCGAACCTAATTGCAATATTCCGAACATTTTCCATATTTTGACTTTTTCGATCCGACGTATGGTTTATCCTGTGCGGGTCCCAGCGCAATATTTTCGATATAAAATTTATTTCGGTAAATCAATAAAACTCGTATTTTCGATAAACGGGATCTTTTTATTAAACTATTATAATTATCACCTCATAATACGTGTAACCAGGCGCTGAGACCAAGACCGCAGTACAAATTGTACAAATTTGGATAAGTATCCCGAAACCGGTACCGTTTTGGATCTGTTTTTATAAATAAACGTACTATTTTATATCCGGGATGATCCAACGGGGTACCAATATTCCGTAAATATAAATAGCCCTTACTATATTTTATTTTGTACAGAAAATCATTTACAGCTAGTAATTATATAATTTTACAGAGAAAAACCCTAATTTCTTATAACCTTATGAGAATTAAACTATAATTTTGAGGTGTTATTGAAATCTGCTCGGGAAGCTCTAGTAACCAAAATGAAGGATTTAAGGAGTACTATCAGATTCTTCAAGTTTAAGAACTGCAGAAATCAAGGTTTATTTTCTATATTTTTACTTATTTTCGAATTATTTTGAATAAAATTATGAATTTTTGTTCGGATGATTGTTTGGATTATTTGATGATTGCATGTTGTAAAGCTTTTCTTCCTGATGATTTTGATATATTATATGACTGATTTGGAGTTCAATAACATGTTCAAAATTGGGTTTAATTTTCTAATTTCAAAATTAGGGTTTATAACCGGTATGAATGTTTTTAATTGAAATTTGGGCCTTTTTGTTCTAGGGGTTATTAGATGTTTCTATTGATTGTATCGTGTTCCTTGTTGAATTTGCAATCGATTCATGTATATTACAACAACTGACGATTCCTGGTTTGCTCGAATCGAAGCAAACAAAGTTCGCCGGAACCGGCGAACTTCTCGGCCAACTCTGGGGTTATTAGAACGATTTGATTATTGGGTTGTGTTCCTGGTGATTAGGAGAAGTGATCTGGAGCCTGTGGAGGTGTGAGGATCCCGGGAACGCCGTCTCCGGCGAGACAGGGCGTTTTCCGGCGTCGTGGTTGTAAAATTGCACTTTAGTCCCTGTACTTTTGAAAACGATGAAGTTTTGTCCCTGAACTTTCCAGAATTTGCAATAATAGGATTGCTGTTTATAAATTATTTAAAAAATCATATTTTCTATTTATTTTAATTACAGAAATTCATTTTTAATTATTAAAAATTCTAAAAATTATTATTTTTTAATTCCAATTTTTTTTTAATTTAAAAATAAATCTGAATTAATTAGTTAATTGATTTTAGTTAATAATTAATTATTTAATTGGTCAATTAATTCAAAAATTAATTGATTAATTAATTTAATTAATTATTAATCGATTTTAATTAATTATTTAATTAGATTTAATTATTTATTCTTGATTTAAAAATTCTGAAAAATAGTTTCGAGCTTTAAAATATTATTCTAAATTGTTTTCAAGGCTTGATAATTATTATAAAATTATTTTGAAGCTGGAATCGGCCAACCGAACCCTGTTTATTGTTTCAAAAATGGTATAACGGCCCGTTTAAATTCCAAAAAATATTTAAAAATCCATGTTAAGTATTTGAATTTTTTTTAACATCAAACCTTCTTTGAAAAGTATTTTTAATCAAACATCTTACGTGTTATGTGTTATATGTGCATTGATTAACGTGTTAAATGCATATGTATACGTTATATGACTGTTTTGATCATATCTTTTAATCGGTAAATCAGATTTGGATAAAACGAAGGGTAAATAGAAGCTTATATCGAGTATAATCATATGAGTTGAGTATTGATAGATATTTATGCTATGTGAGAAGAAGAGGCAAGGCGTAGGAAAGGGAAGCAAGTAGTCAAGGAGTAAGAGGTTGTGATTGAAAGCTAGTAGAGTGTAGCAAGCTAATACAAGGCAAGTGTTCAAAACTTTCTCGAGATATATTGTGAATAGTTGATAGTTCTGTTTTATATTGCAAGTGCTTTGAAGCACTGAACCCTAAACCTTGATTCCAGCAGCAGCCTAACCTTGGTTTTTTTTAAAATGAAAATCTAATATCCAATTCTAAATCATTATTCATTGTTCACTTGATACCTTAACTCATTTCACTTGATCACTATTTATTCTCAGTATTGTCAATGTGACTTGCTGAGCTAGTTAGCTCATTTGTGTGATTTCGTTTATATTCTTTTCCAGTCAAGAAGGAACCGGTTGGTAGCGAGGATCCCCAATCTAGTGCGAGAGCTAGGATTCCAGGTTGATCGGAATAAGCTAGCTAACGGCTTTTGGAATAGATTAAGTTTTTGTAGTTTGTAATAATGTTTAATATTCAGTTGTAAGTTTAAATACTTAGGATTTGGGCATTTGTAATATAAGTGTGTGTGTGGCTTGTGTGCATACTTTAACCTGTTGCGATCCGTGGTAGTTGGTAAGTAGGGTCACTGCATATTATTATTATCTTTATTATTGTTATAAACAGGTTATAAATAAGGTTGTGTGTGTGGATCCTAAAATTCTGACCCGGGTTTGGAGGGCGCCACACATAGTCCTTTAGCTGATATCTAATCCAAAGCACTTGAGCACAACAACTTCCAGCAGCTATGTATTTAGTCTCAGCTGTGGAAGTTGAGACAAATTGTTGTTTCTTACTGTATCAGGATACAAGCCTTTATCCAAAAAATTGATAGCTTCAACTAGTGCTCTTTCTGTCGATCCCGCATCCAGCAAAATCTGTATCTGTGTATCCAACAGCTTCAAATCCAGTTCCCTTTAGATACCACAATCCCAAGTTTGGTGTCCCCTTCAAGTATCTGAAAATTCTCTTCAAAACCATCAAATGTGATTCCTTTGGATTGGCTTGAAATCTTGCACACAGACATGTTGCAAACATAATATATGGTCTACTAGCATTCAAATACAAAAAAGATCCAATCATTCCTCTATAACCTGAAATGTCTACACTTTTTCCTTTCTTATCTCCATCCAACTTTGTAGCTGTACACATAGGTGTTGATGCAGGTGAACAATCAACCATTCTAGACTTCTTCAATAAATATTTAACATACTTGGTTTGGATGATTAAAATTCCATCACTTTTTTGACTGACTTGAAGTCCAAGAAAGTAACTTAGTTTTCCCATCATGCTCATTTCATATTCACTCTGCATGAGTTTTGAAAATCGTTGATATAAATTTTTTTAGTAGAACCAAAAATGATATCATCCACATATATTTGAACTAGGATCATATCACCACCATGTTGCTTGTGAAATAGAGTCTTGTCAATTGTTCATCTTATTAATCCATGATTAAGCAAAAATTCTGACAATGTGTCATACCAATTCTAGGTGCTTGCTTTAATCCATAGAGAGACTTGAGAAGTTGGTAGAAAAAATCTGGAAATTCTGGATCTTCAAATCCAGGTAGTTGTTGCACATAAACTTTTTCTTCCAACTCACCATTAAGGAATGCACTCTTTACATCCATTTGATACACTTTAAAGTTTGAGTGTGCAACAAATGCAAGAAAGATCCTTATACAATTCATGCAACTAGAGCAAGTGTTTCATCATAATCAATTCCTTATTCGTATGAGTAGCCTTTTGCAACCAACCTTGCTTTGTTTCTTGTTTTAATTCCATTTTTATCCATTTTGTTCCTATACACCCACTTTATTCCAATTATACTTCTATTCTTTCATGCAGGAACCAACTTCCAAACTTTGTTTCTTTCAAACTGATTTAGCTCTTCTTGTATAACAGATATCCAGTCAAGATCAAGTAGAGCTTCCTCAGTTTTCTTAGGCTCAATTTTTGAAAGAAAGTATATATATAGACATTCATTAGCACTTGCACTTCTAGTCCTCCCACAAGCATTTCGATCACCAATAATTGCATCCCTTGTGTGACTCATATCTCACATTCTGGTATGATTTTGTTGACTTGAATTTTTTGCATTTTCTTCACCATTGGCATGACTTGCAGAACTTTCTTCTCTTTCTCCCCCTGAGTTTGTGCTATCAAATTCAGGTGTTTGAAATGAGTTTCCATTCTAATGATTCAATTGCTCAGTTTACTCTTCATTAATTATGTTGCTTATGTTAATTTCAGTTTCATCTTCAGAATCACTATCAATGTTGAGATTTTCAAACTTAAGAGCTTCAGCTTCATTTTTATCGAGGCATTCCAAGCCTAGAGACTTGTCATCATTAAAAGTCACATATGTGCTTTCCATAATTTTTTTTTGTTCAAGCACGTAAACTCTATAGGCAGTTCTTTCCAATGAATATCCCAGAAAAATTGTTTCAAAAACTTTAGAGTCAAATTTCCCCACATATTCAGAGTTGTCTTTTAAAACAAAACACTTGCTTCCAAACACATGTAGATGCTTCACAGTACGCTTCCTTTTTGATAAAATTGAGTAGGGTGACTTGGCAAGTTTTTTTTTGATGAGATAACTATTTTGAGTATCGCATGCAATGTTGACAACTTCTTCCCAGAAACTTGTTGGAAACTTGGAATCTTGCAACATTGTTCTAGCAGCCTCTACTAGAGTTCTATTTTTTCTCTCAACTACCTCATTTTGCTGAGGTGTCCTTGCACCTGAGAACTCTTGAACAATACCCTTATCTTTGCAAAATTCATGAAGAATTGTATTCCTAAATTATGTGTCATTGTCACTCCTCAATCTTTTTACACAATTTTGATCTTCATCCTGCTTCTCAATTTTCTTGATGTGTTCAATAATGATGTGTGGAGTTTCATCCTTAAAATGCATGAAATCTACCTATGTGTACCTTGAGTAGTCATCCACCATCACAAGTGCATATTTCTTTTATAGAAATAGATAAGACATTAACTGGTCCAAACAGGTCTGTGATTGAGTTGCAAAGGTGCACTTATGGAATTCACATATTTGTTCTTGTGCCTAGAACTCTTTATTTTGCCTTTTTGACAAGACTCAGAAACTTCATTTTGAGCAACCTCCAGATTTGGTATGTCTCTCACTAACTCCTTTTTCACCAAAGTATTGATTGTTTTGTAATTCAAGTGAGAGAGTTTCTTGCGTAACAACTTGCTTTGGTCAACAGATGCCTTGGTGTAGAAGCAACATATTCCATCCTTATTTGTTGAGTATACTTCTGCAACAAACAAGCTTCCCTTTCTTGCTCCTTTCAAAGCAACTTCACCAGTCTTTTTACTGATAATTGAGCATTCTCCTTTGTCAAATGAAACCTTGAATCCTTTTTCTGTGAATTGACTGACACTTAGGAGATTCACTTCAAGACCAGATACCAGTGCTACATCATCTATGACAATATTTCCAATAATCAACTTGCCATATCCCATTGCGAATCCATTGTTGTTGTCTCCAAAAGTCACCAATGGGCCAACCATCTCCTCAAATTATGATAGCAGGGCTTTATCACTTGTCATTTGCCTAGAGCATCCTCTATATATGATCCATATGACTTTCTTCACTTTGCCCTGCACACAATGAGGATTAAGTATGTTTAGCTACCCAAGAAGTGTAGGGTACTTTCTTCTTGTTAACAATGCTCAAATTTTGATTTCCAGTTTCCTTCTTAGCTATAGACTCAATTCTTGCATCTTTGAGATTTACTCTCAATCTATGACAACTTGTCATTAATTTCATATTCTCAATCTCATTACAGTTTCAAGCTCAACAAGCTGCAGCACCAAATCTTGCTTCTCAATCTCAAGGTTCTCATTTAACTTTGATAGTCTACTCACTTCATCAGTAGCTACCACCATGCTTCTGTGGATGTGGAACATCTCTACACTCATCTTTTCAACAGTTTCTTTATATTGGATTGTATTTAAATCAATGGTAGTTAGAGTTGGTACCTCTGATTTTGATGAGGATGATTCTTGTTAGGAATATGTTGTGAACTTGATGATAAATTAAACAAAACACCTTGATAGAGTTAACATAGTAAATTTTGTAGCACTCGACGGATGATCAAATATAGTCCCAACGGATGAACTTTATAGTCCCGACGGATGACAATTTGACATCCATCGAGTGAGTAGCTTATGTAACAAATAAGAACTGTAGCTCATTTCTGCAAACAACATGTATTAGTCAAGTAGATTGCTTAGGGTTCTGTAAGTCATGTTGACTACTACATTGATATGCAGAATTGGTTGATTAATTGTAAATATGAGATGTCTTGTAATTCTGTATAAGTGAAATAGAGTCAAGTGGCAAATAGACTCCCGAAGGATGATCTACAAGACTCCTAACGGATGATCAACAAAGCTCCCGACAGATGACAAGCATAGTCCCGACGGATGATCAAATTCAAATAGCTGTTGACAGTGACAACACAGTCACATGCATTGGGTGTTTGTAAAAGGAATGTGGCATCCTGTTAAGCAGGAATTTGAGAACAAAGAAGCATTACCATTTCCATGTAATTGTGAAGATATTCAAAGATGCTGGAATAGAGTAGTGAAGTAGCATGAAGTTAGACTAGATATGTTTTATTTTATTATCTTGTCCTATTTTCATGTAAACTTGGTGATATATAAACCAAGTGTAGCAAGTAGAATAATTAATTGAGCTAGCCTATTTTCAGAGAAATATATCAAGATGTATTCTGTAAGCATTTCTCTGAAGCTTTAGTTGTTCAAACTTGTAACCAGCTGTGAGTTATTCAAAGCTTCACAGGGTTCTCATTTGATATACATATATATATATATATATATATATATCCGGTGGATACTTTCGAATCCACCAGAAAGTCTTAAAAGCTTGTGTTTTTATTACTTAGTGCTTTGATTTCTATCACTCTTCTATTCTGCACCATTTCTAATCAAACACTATTATATTTATCAAGTTAGAACTTTATTTAAATTTGAAAAAGTAGCTAGAATTACATTCAACCCCCTTCTGTAATTCTGGTTGTATTGTTAGGGAATAACAATTGGTATCAGAGCAAGCTCTTAAAGAACAAAGAGTATAAAGATCACAACAAACAACAAGATGAATAAGAAGGATGTTAGAGTAAAGATTCCATTTCGGGACAAAGACAACTATCACCACTGGAAGGTGAAGATGCATCTACTTCTTCTTTCCCAAGATGAGGCCTATATGGATTCCATAGACAGAGGTCCTCATGTACCAATGAGAGTTGCAACTGGCAATGAGCCATCTGTTCCAAAATCTAGGCATGAATGGTCAGACCCTGATATTGAGCAAGTCAGGAAAGATAAGAAGGCCATGAATATACTGTTCAATGGAGTTGATGGTGATATGTTTGATAACATCATTAATTGTAAAACAGCCAAAGAGGTTTGGGACACAATCCAGATTATATTTGATGGTAGTGAGCAAGTAAGGGAGAACAAGACGCAGCTACTGATTTAGCAATATGAGCATTTCCACTGTGAAGAAAGTGAGTCTCTAACTGATATTTTTAGTAGATTTGAAAAGCTACCAAATGCTCTGAAGTTGCATGGAAGAGTCTATCAAACAAAAGACTTTAACCTCAAGTTCCTTAGATCTCTTCCAAAATAGTAGAAGCCAATGACAGTCTCATTGAGAAATTCACAAGATTACAAGGAGTTCACCTTGGAAAGACTGTATGGTATCTTGAAAACCTATGAGCTTGAAATATAGCAAGATGAGAGGATGGAGAAAGGAAGGAAGAAAGGAGGGTCCATAGCACTGATTGCTGAGTTAGAGAAGGAAAAAGAGATGAAGGTAGAAGCTGTTGAGTCTACATCAAAGGTCTGTGAAAGCAAAGGTAAATGGCTGGTAGCTGAAAATGAAGATCACTTATGCCAAGATGACATGGATGATATTGATGAACATCTAGCATTCTTATCTAGAAGATTTGCCAAACTCAAATTCAAGGACAATTTTCGAACAGCTAAGCCAAACAGAAACATGGTTGATAAGTCTAAATTCAAGTGTTTCAAATGTGGCTTGGCTGGTCATTTTGCCAGTGAACGTAGTAAGTCTGATTCCAGCAAAAGGAAGTTTGAGCCTGTTGATTATAAATGGAAATACTTTGAGTTGCTAAAACAAAAGGAAAGGGCTTTCATCGCACAGGAGAATGATTGGGCTGCAGATGGATTGGATGAAGATGAAGAAACAAGTTATGTCAATCTAGCCCTAATGGCCAAATCTGATGAAACAGAAATAAGTTCTTCAAGCAATCAGGTAATCACCACTAACCTAGCACATTTATCTAAAGCTGAGTATAATGATGCAATATATGACATGTCCACAGAATTATATCACCCGCGTGTTACACTTAAGTCCCTCACTAAGGAAAATGCTAAAATTAAAGAAAATAATCTATTTTTAAGTGAGAGGAATAATGTGCTAGAGTCTCAGTTTATTGAATTTGAGAAATTGAGAATTGAGTGTAAGATTGCTAAGGATGAATTAACTGAGTCCTTGAAGAAAGAAGAGATCTTAAAGAAGCAGCTTGAACGAGAACAGGAAGTGATTAAGGCATGGAAATCATCTAGAGATGTCCATGCATAAATCACTAAAGTTCAAGGTATTGAGTCCTTTTGTGATGCAGCCTGGAAGAAGAGTAAAGAGAATCTTGAGTCTAATTTGGTTGAAGGATTATTTACAGATGTGGACTCGACGGATGATGAAAATCTTATGTGGGATAATCAAAAGGACTATCCGTCGAGTTTCAAGGAGCCACATCCGTCGGCTATGAGTAAACTAGTTAGCAAAGCTAAGCTAGCTAAATTGAATGAGAAATATGGATCAGTTTCTAATAACTTTATTCCAGGAGAATCAAGTCAAGTCAGGAAGGAAAAGAAAGTTAATGTTGGTCATCTATCTATCAAGCAATTGAATGACAGATTAGAAAAGATTGAGGTTAAAACAGAAGATAAAAAGAAAAACAATAGAAATGGGAAAGTAGGAATTAACAAACATAACAACTACACACCTGATAAATATGCACCAAGAAAAATCTGTGTAAAGTATGGTAGTGTTAATCACTTGTCTGTTAATTGCAAACTTGCTATGCCTACTTCCATGTCTGTATCCTCTTCTTTTTCCAACATGAATGACATGTCTACCATGCCTATGAATGCTATGTCTACTGAAAATATGAATGCACAATTTGCTAATATGCCATTTGCACATAATCCTTATTATGCTGCATTTAGTATACCTCAAATGCCATTTAGCATGCCTTACTGGAATAACATGTGTAATATCCGGGAAAATTATGTGAATATTTTATGTTAAATAAATAGATATTAAGTGTTTAAATGATTTTAAAATTTTCATTTAACATGATATTATGTGTTATAACTGTTAATTGTGTTTCTGTGTGGACCATAAAATTTTTCGAGTAATTAATATGTGTTTAAACTACATTTATATGAATCGATTTGCAATCCGGACGCGTATTTATTTGCGTTTTATCGAGATACTCGCTTTATCTCGTTTTATGTGTATTTGAATGTATTTTAAGTGTTTTCGGGGTTTATTTTAAATTTAGAAAATATTTTGGTTTCATAAAAGTTAATGGACCGGGACCCGACCGGGACGTAAAAGCCCACAAAATCTGTACATTTATTTTTTATAAAATCGAGGACTTTGTGAATACCGTATTTTGTATTTTTAAAGTGTAACTAATTTTTGGGAAAATTTTGATATCAAGAGTGTAAGTATATATTAAATATATTTTAAAACATTTCCCCGTAAAGTATTATTTTGGGCTTGTGATTTTAACTTTACAAAATAAAAACGGTATCAATTTATGATTTATCGGGATAAAATGCTGCGTATAAAAAGTCTCAATAACCGATTTCAGAAAACCAAACCAAGCTGACGATTCAGCCACCCGTTTCAAGTGATTTTGATATTAAAATAAAGCTTGTGATTCCCCAATCAATTTGGCACCAAGAACACGAACTAAGGTTCGATATCTTGTATGTTCTACGGTCGTCGGAATCGACGAATTTAGAGCTTATGTTGTTTAGCGCTTATATGATTGTTTCAATGATTATATGTTGTAGTAGAGTTTATAAGAATGATTTTGATGCAAGATTTGTTTGATTTTGTTAAAGATTCATTAAAAATTGAATTTGGTTTATATTAAGTATTTTAATTTGAAATTTTGGATTATAAATATGATTTCTGTTTGTTGTGATTGCTGGAATGGATTGTTGTTGATTATGGCTTTAAATTGGTATATCATTTGTTAAGTTTGGTGCAAACACGGGTAGGATTATTTGTTCGCCGGATTGTTCATCAAGGTTGCTGGTTTTGCTTGAATTATCGTCGGAGAAGATGAAGTGGTGGTGGTTATGGCGGTTGCAGGGGGTGGTTCTGTTGCTGGGAGAATCAGGAAGGGGGTGAAAGTTGGAGGAAGTGGAACGGGGTGCTGGGGGCGTTTATTGGCCTTGTCACACCCCAACTTTAACAAAAGACATTATACGAATAATTACAATAGTTAACAAAAGGAAATATATACACCGAAACCAAGATCTTACAGTTTAGGGTTTGGAACAGCCCAATACTATTAACTATTACAACCTGATTTCAATATTGAGTCCTCACACAAAACGATCATTAATCTACCTGAGCTCGAACATACGAATCGGCATCACAAGTCTTACGTGCTGTCTGCTTGAATCTAATCGTATCTGCTAGCTGAAATATCAGGGTGAAAGCAAGTAGTGAGCCAAATGCTCAACAAGTGCTATAATATACATAAACAAAATAAAATAACAATGGAAATGGAAATGAAAGATTCAACCGTATAGTAACAAGAGATAAATTTTCAGGGTGATGACATCTTTTATTTGTAACAAAACAATTAGAAACCATTTCTTTATCAAAACCATTTTATAACGCTACAGATTACAACCGGTGATCAGCCGCGAAGTAATCCGGAACCTCGCTGGGTTCTAGAACATTAATGGGATTCCTAGGCAACCTTTAATCCTATAATTTAAAAGCTGAAAGGACTTGCGTCTCAGTCCAGATCCACTATCTAAAGAACACATTTGTCCCCCTTTGGGACCGAAAATCCACTTTTAATTTTTTATTTTAAAATTTTTTATTTTAAAAACTGATGCCAAGTGACGGTTAATTTCTTTAAACAGTGAACGTCTTTATCAAGGGTTCTAGATCAACTTCGAAGCACATGGAATAGGTTCAATAAATTTTAAGGCCATGATCAATTAGACTGATACCTCATCAAATGGAATTGCAAAGTTTCTATCCACAAAGGATTTGGTATTGTAACAACCCAAATCCGGGGTCAAGATTTAGTGTCACGAAATAATCTTTACATAAAATAAAAGAAAATTCAATTAACCCCCTTGAATCCGGATCGTTTACAGGTTATGGTATGAAATAAGAATCTAACCTTCTACAATTCACATCAATTACAATACAAGTGTAAATACCTTTATGCTAATGCTCTTGACTTATTTTTCTAACATCTTCGTCCTCTCGTAGCAGAGATCTCTCTAACTTCTGTTGTCTATCAAAAGCTATTCACTTCTATCATTATCTGCTTCTGGAAGAAATAAGAATTGCAAAGCAAGAGTGAGCCAAAAATGCCCAGCAAGTATATAATTTGAGTTTCAAATATTAATGTCAAAGGAAATTTCCGGAAAAAATCTTTAAACAATTTTAAACAATTCTATTCATTTGAGTGAGTTGAGCGACTAAACCTTGGCTATTACCAGCCTCTAATTTAAATCCAAAAGTGACATGCGGTTCCCCGATCCATCTCCTGAATTAGGGTTTTTTTCGGTTTTTTGGAATCATAAAACCTTTCAAGAGAGAATTCTGTTAATGGCGATAAACAATAAATTAGACTGGACACTAGTTCACAGTTATACCCTGCTGATCAGTCAGGATATAGTGTAGATCTATACCCAACCATATAGATCCATTCAGGTACCTAGGCTCTATCACCCAAGGGTCCGGTCCATCCCCGGCCTATAGGATCCAGCTCATCACTGGCCCTTACAGTAAACATCCAGCCCATAGAGTGTTTTGATGTCAAATCACTTTGAATTCAAAACATCCCAATTCAGGGTTCGCAAATAACCCGAAAGAATGGGTATTTGCTCAAGAGAGAAATCGAATTATAGGAACAATAATGAAAGGAATCTGCATAATCATAGTAATTGCAGCAAAATGTAAAACCTTTAACTATTCTGAACTTAGAATATGAACAAAGAAATAATTGCAGTATTTTAATAGAAAAATCAGGAATACTTGCCTCAATAAGCTTTAATCGCTATCACTGGTTGACTTTGGTTCGAATTGAATGTTCGGCTGTATCATCAAACTACTATCCCATTCTGGATAGCATCCTCATACTCAGACCCTTCGATTGGAACTTCGTTGGTCTCGACGTCTAATCACTAGATCACTCATATTCCAACGTCAAATCTCGGGTCTTCCGACTAGGACCTATAGGGTTAAGATACCCTAATTCAGATAATCCTTTCGCTCAACATCACACCACTATCCTATCCTACCCATACAATTTCATAACCCAACTCATATTTATATGTATTATTGAAATACGCATAGCAATTATGGTTCACATCTTCGAAACTCGGTTCGGTGTTTGTTTTCAGAAAGTATGTATATTCGTTGTTTTGAAAATAGTAGGGTGATTATAAAATATTTTGTTACCGCACATAACTAGATTCGTATAACATAATTATATACCTTCGTTCGACGTCTCCGATAATTATAGGTTACGTTCCGTATTTTCTGAATTTATTTCCCGGAAATCAGGCAGCGTTTCCTCTGTTTATCGGCCTACCCGTCGAACAATTCGACGTCAATCACAGTCAACAATCACAACACAACAATCTCAATCATCCAGAATTTACCAATCTTAATCACTAATACAATTCAGTTATTCTTTATTATTATCCGTACTTCTATGTTTTCATTCATATTTTTTGTTTCGAAATTAATTCCACGAACAAAGTTGTTTAATTTATAACTGTAGGACTCAGAAAAAAATCATCACCGTCCACTGTCGGCTCGCCGAGGCTCATCGCCGACGGCGGTAAAATTTTGCGGGTACCCGATAAATTTTCGGGTTTCCAACGCAATATTCCACCAATTGATTTAATTTCTTTCCCACATAAATTTGTTTATCTCACGAAACTTTAATCAAATCATCCTGCAGAAATTAATTAAATAATAATAAAAGTCCGACCAATCAGCATCACGCACCCACGCGCACACAACCGGAAAATAGAGACACGGCCAGAAGGAACGCAGCAACAGGCGGCACAACACCACCCTCACGCGTCACCATCACAGCAGCATACACACACCCAAATTACACACACACGCATGCCCAATACACACACACACACACGATTTGCACACACATACATATGATTTGGACACACACACATATACAATTTACACACACACATAGGCGTATAAATGCACACAAATAAACCACCAAGCCAACCGAAGTCCGGCGGCGGCTTACCGAAAAACGAAGCAGCAGCGGCCAAAACAAGTTAGAAACAGGAGAGAACAGCGGCGAAAGAAGAAAGGAGCAGGAGGTTAAAGAAATAAAGAGAGAGATATCGAGAGGGAGAGAAAGAGAGCAGAGATAGAGAGAGATTGGAGAGAAAGGAGAAAGAGATGAGAGGTTGAGGAAAAGAGGGGTGGCCGAATGAAAATGGGGGGGGGGTGGGAGAATTAGGGTTTTATTTTGTTTTGTTTTCCCTTTTTTATTTCTTTTTCGTTATTATCCTATTTTCTGTTACGGAGTTGTGAATTTAACGCTATATGCGTGCAAAAACTCAGCGAATTAATATCCAAAATAATTTCTAAATTTATTTATAAATATTTCAAAAATAATAAAACACAAGTTTCGTAATTTTGAAAATATTTTTAAAACACTCAACATACCCGAAATTAACAGTTTACCGAATGAATTTGCAGGTGGATCTAAACCGAAAAGTTCCGAAATAATTTTAAAATTCTCGAAATATTCCAAACTTAATAAAATAAAATTTTCATGATTTTTGAAACATTCTGGAATTAAATACTGATTTTACAATTAAATGCAATCAGAAAATCATTTAAAGATAAATAACTGATAAAATATTGATTTATGAATTTTACAAACTATTAAAAATAAACATTGAAATTATAAAAGCATCAAATTAATTTTTGAAATAATTTTAACATTTATGAGAACAAATATTCAATAAAAAATTATTTTAAAAGCAAAACAATTCGTACAATTCAATAGTTAATTATACGATTAATCTCTGTACCCAACAAATCACACACAATTAATAATAAAGCAAAGCACAGCTGACAGACTCATCGCATATTTTATTTACTTAATAATTCCATAATTACATTTACATATTGGATCCGAAAATAGGTTACTTAGCCGCTAAGTAACTAAAAAGACGATACAATTTTAATACCAAATTAGGATAATTATCAAAACAAAGCTTCCTATAAAATACTTTATACAACAATAAGGTAATAATATCTCGCCTTTTGAGAATACGGATTTTTATCGTACTATAAAATGATTTATGTATCGAAAATTTTACGCCGGGACTCATACGGGTCAATCCGGATCGAAAAAGTCAAAACACGAAAAGTGTTCAGAATTATCAGATTAGATTAGGAAGGAGTTTTTGGAAGAGTTTCAGGTTGTAAAAATGTAAAAATGGTTGAAGTGGAACGATTTTTGATTCTAAAAAGAAATTTTATAATTATGTAAGAATAATCATTATTAATTTTATAAATTCTTATAAATTCACATAGCAATCCAAAAATTCGCAGAAAAATACCAAAATGATCTATATTCTATTCTGGATAATTAAAAATTAAAATATCTAAATTTTATCAGAAATAAACATCCAAATATTATTATCCATCATCAAATAATTCACAAAATTTCACATAAAAATCATATAATAATTATTTATTGATAAAAATAATTACATAATATTTCCAAGACGTTACATCCTTCCCTCTTAAAAAGGATTCTGTCCTCAGAATCATGCTAAGGAACATGCCACGATATTTTTTGAGTATCTTACTTAAAATTTCTCGGAACTCATCACTTTAATCACTATTCAACGGTCCCCTACCGTCATCAAATTTTTCAGTTGCTCATGTAACCCCTAACTCAGTCTTTACTTCATATATTTTAAGCTAAATTACTCTTCATAGTCATACACACATGAATGTCTTATGAACTCATTATACTTGTGACAACAAGACCAACTCATTTACAGTCGTTCTATCTATCTCACTGTTTCAAAGGACCAACTTAATTTACACTAACCTTCTTTTTTTTCCAATTCTAATAGTTCGTGTTCATGAAATTTTTTATTTTCACTGACTATTCTACTTCTTTTCATGTCTCCTTCTGTTCTGTTAGTCTGGCCTATAATCATTTTCTAATCAAATTCGAGAATCTTTAATCGGTCTCTTGTAATTTCCATTCGTCTGCGCCCGATATACTAAGCTCATGGTGTCCGATGCTTCAAAATGTCCCATATCCATTCAAAACAAAATTAAAGAAAAATCTCAGTAATTGCATCTAACTCACCCCTTTGTAGTATACTTCAATTTATTTTCAATCACTATTAAGTATATTCATCGATCGAGAATCTTTTACTATCTGAAAGAAAATATATTAATTTGGAACGGAATGAATCATAAGTTTATTCAAGACCGAACTCTTGGTACTAATACTCATTTTGTGGTCATATCAAATTAGATATCAATATGAAATTTGATGCTCACAACATTCCATACTGAAGTCAACATCAATCATCTATATTAATACCACCTTTGATATCTAATAACAAAGTAAGTATCAGTATAATCCAGAAGCCGGATCAAAAAAATTTCTTCAATTTCTAACTTTTCAAATTCCTTTACTCATTCCCCGGTAATCCTAATGATATTCACTCTTTCTTTTCTACTCAAGGCATCTGTCCTTAAATGGACCTTTCCTGTTCGGCAGTTTACCACACAACTGGAGCTCATAATCAATTATAACCAGAATTCATACCCTTGAGGCTGAGAATGCAGTTGCTACTTTTCAACCCTTCACATGCATATCTTCAGGCATTCCACTTGGTCTTCCTTCGTCCTTGAATCGGCGAGGATGTTATCAATAAATACAATTACACTATCCCAATACTCCTGGTACATTATATTCATTTAATCTTCAGACTTACAATTTCTGATAATCGATACGTAACTTCATACCTCCATTCTCTTTTTCCCATGACCTCTTTTGTGCATAGCACGAAACCCTCTTTATTTAATTATTCTTTCATTCCACACCCCTGAAGTTTCCTTCATTTATTACTTTATCCCTATTAGGTCATACGATGCAGGTCTTTTGACACCGGCTTGACTCTGGGCGGTAACCGACGAGAAATTCTTACCTCATTCCCCGAGGTAACCTTGGTAAATCATTCGTTCGAACCTCCGGGACTTCCTTTTAATTTTAAATAATTCTGACATGAGATTCATTGTAACGTTCTTCTCTAACAGTTCGCCACCAATGCCTTTGTTTAATTTTCCCTGGTTACACACATTCTTGGAACGAATTCCTATCTCCAATTATCGGCGTTTCACCTCATTCTCCTAACAGTTCTAGCACAACCGACGTTCCCAACTTGCATATATCATGGATTATTTTATAAAATTTATTTATCATCCTTTTGATTCCACTTCTTTTCTTCATTATTTCTCCATTCTCATTATTCATTATCTCTTTTAAACATAATGAATTTCTTTTTCTTAGTAATATTAAGTTGTTCATTATTAGATAGGTCATTTTGGGAGTTCACACTGGAATGAAGGCTTTTATTTATAATATTTAAATTCTTAATAACAGAATTATCGAATTTTTATCGGTAGCTATTCTCTTAGCCTTGCTTAACTCATCACGGATCGCGTATTTGACTTTCCCTTGTTGGTCAACATCTCTTTTCCTTGAGTTCACATGCGGACTTCATCAGTTTCCGTCTTACATTGGATGCTTGGATTTGCGAGCTTTCTGCTATTTTACGGTAAATTCCATTCAATCGTCATTCGAAATGAGTATATATTCAAGTCCTTCCTGGAACGTCATTACAGATGATAACAGCTCTTTGTTTTTTCTTACACCTTCAGTTCTCGAAAATATTCTTCTTACTAGCAGGTACCAATAACTTTATGTTCCTTTTGTTTATCGAAAAGGGCATGTTCATCTAGATAAAACCTCGCATAGGCTTGCAGTAACATCATGCTACTTTTACTAAATTTCCACTTTCTGCTAATGTCATTACTTCCACCAAATTGCTCATTGCTTTGATTACAGATCTGAAAATCATGTCAGACTTTGACTTAATCTAATTGGAATTGATCTCATTTAACTGATCATTAGTTGGTAAAGTTGATCAACTCTTTTAACTGATCACTTAAGCCAAGTGCTGACTAGCTAACTGGAATCAAAGACCAATTATATAAAGTCGGTTTAGTCATACCAACTTTCTCAAGAACCGAGATCGCAATCATTTGGACTACTGACGAGAACGTTAATATACTTCTTTATCCTTAAGTATAGGGTAGTTTCTGAAAATTTGGACAACACTTCCCCTACACCATTGACTACCAGTCCGACTCAAGCTGACACCATCAATCAATCAAATTATCCACAATCATATCCACCCACTTCCATCGACCAAAATCATCAATTCACCATAATTCACATTTTATCATTTTGATCAGCATCTGACTGGCGTAACATATATCTTTTTAATTGGAATTGGGTCTTACACCAACAATGATTAATATAACCATACCTTTCTCAGTTCTTTCACAATATTACAAAAGATTATTAGTGAACTTAAAATTTATCTTGTTGTTTTTCAAGGATTTTATTTCGCAATTCTTTTAACTTATTTCTTGTCATTACCAATTATGTATAGTTACTTTCAAGAATTATGCCGCATCCAATCTTTTATCATTGATGATATGTCCTTAATTTTCTTAATTATTTTGTTTATCTTTTAATAACCATGCATGGTTTTCATTATTATTGTCGCAATCTGGTGGAAATTCAATCGTCAGATCATTATTTCTTAAAAGGTTCCACAGTCGAGTCACCATTGCCCTATCTCCACTTATGTTCCCGTATCAAACTTTCGTCAGTGGTCCGGTTATGGGTATTAAATCCACCATAACTTATTTACTCAAGTTAGGGAACTTCACAATTTCTTGAAAAATACGTTCGAAATTCGATTACATTTAAGATTTCTTCTATCTTGAATCTTCACGACAAATATCTTCCCGCGACGAAGGGATGCTTCATGTATTAACTGCCTGTCTGAGTCATTGTTCAGAATTCCTTTGATCTTCGATTGTCGTTCTGATACTCGTTCGCTTTGTCTGATACACACACCTTTACTTCCTTATTTTATAATTAATTTATTTATTATGGTTTACCAACGATTCATTTCCCGTTGAAATCTTCACATTTTCAGTGCATCACGTTAACGCAATCTACCATACTTATGAGATTCTCGTAACTCGAACAACTGTTTGATTTGATATCTTTGACACGACCGCATTGTCGGTGTATCCATTCTTCCTTTCTCGCAAATATCCACCAATTATCGGCTTACAATCATATCCTCCTTTGTCACGTAATTCTACCTATCACACGGGACTATTCCATTTCTTTTATAATTATCAGAGAACAGACTTAACACAAGAAGAGAGTTTGTGAATATGATTTTGATTGAAAAACGGAATAAGGAATAATAATGCAACAAACGACTGGAAGAATTTGTAAATCAAAAAATTGAAGGAAGAAAAATGAGTGAAGAATGAGACAACCATATTCGTACTCAAGATGGCCAGTCTTTCATACTATATGGCATACAGCACATGATTAGGTGGCGTCCCACCCGACTCTTCGTCATTTCGACAAAGCGTCATACCACAACATTGTTTGTCTCAATTAGGAATCAATAATTTGAGAAGAGAAACAATTCAGAAGGAATATAATAAATTTTCTTTCATTTTCACCTTATATGATTTATCAACAGAAGAAGCTCATATGTATTCAAGAATCAAGAAGAACATATGCTATCATATTAGAGGAAAAAATGTCAATGTTGATTGTCGTCCACGCTTTACTTACATATGCCTTCAGGAATCATTGGAACAAGAGATTGACCATTTAGGTCAAATTACAACTTCGGAATATCGTCTGGAAATGCCTCTACGCTAAATGCTTTAACAATTCGATCATAATTGCGCTCCCACGAAATTTATAATCATTTCTTTTGATTTTTTCTATGCCACGTAGAATAACCATCGATTACACAATGCCTCAATTTCGGTGGTAGGAATACAATTCTTCTCCAATCATCTGGAAGATTCTTCCATCATCCACTGTCCGTTCGAATCACGAATCTTGTTAAATTTTAATAATTTTATAAATTGGGTAAATAATATTTTAACATGTTGATTCAATTATTGATTTTATTAAACAAAGTTTACTTTTGTTTTTCACGAAAAACTTTAAACTTCCTCCCTGCTGGTGGGTCTACTCATTCCTTCGAACTAACTATATTGAGCCTAAATCCATTATCCTTTTAGGTCGTCTCCTGTTTATAATAACAAGAACTTAAGTAGTAAGTCGACAACCAAATTGTAAAACTGGTTTCATGCAAAAATCCCTAGAAAGTTGATTAAGAAAATCCTTTCCGAAATCTCCTTTTAAAGTTTTGGGAATCAAATATTTGGTCGTCATTACTATATAAGTTACCTACTATTTTTATGATTCACCAATGAAATATCTACTTAAAAGAATGCCCATATAAGGGTCTCTCCACTTTGGTACTTCTTCCACTTTTCCTTCGATTCTGCTCGCACTTATTAGTCGACGAAACTTCATTTACCGTCGTATATCATTTTATTCGCAATTCTACTACAACGCTGACGTTTAGTATTGTCTTTGACATTCTTGTTGTCATCCTTGATGTTATACTTGCAACCGCGCATGCGATTCGACATTCCGTCCGTAGATAAGGTCGTGTCGTACCTTCTTGCTAGTATTACCTACACCTAGTAAGGTAGACATCATTCCTCGCGCAGCTCCCGATAAGTGATAAGAATCTTCTCGCAACGGTGGTGCCTTCGAAACGTGCAACGTTGGTTCTTCATCAGTTTCCATCAACTGGTTACCTCCGGCACGGAACTCGTCCTAATTCCTAACTTAAATCGTACTAATACTCACCTAACTTCCCTTACACAAGTTCTCACAAGAATCAATCGCATTTTCTTCAAAACCGCATGAAAAGTAGGGTAACATACCCATTCTCCATCGATCTGTCGATTCCTCATTTCTGTAGGATCGAAGAACTCAATATACCTATAGCGTTGCGATATTTGCCTTACAATTCCCTCAACAATCCTGGTTTACCAATTTCATATCGGACCCGCTAACCCTAATTCACACTCAACTCACGTAACATGAGTATGCCTAGGGTCTTTCCTATCTTGTATGGCCTACCATTCCTATCTTACTCTCACCTATTCTTATTTCAGTGACCAATAACCTGTAGCTCTGATGCCAACTTGTAACAACCCAAATAATCTTTACGTAAAATAAAATAATATTCAATTAACCCCCTTGAATCCGGATTGTTTACAGGTTATGGTATGAAACAAGAATCTAACCTTCTACAATTCACATCAATTACAATACAAGTGTAAATACCTTTATGCTAATGCTCTTGACTTATTTTTCTAACATCTTCGTCCTCTCGCAACGAAGATCTCTCTAACTTCTGCTGTCTATCAAAAGCTATTCACTTCTATCATTATCTGCTTCTGGAAGAAAAAAGAATTGCAAAGAAAGAGTGAACCAAAAATGCCCAACAAGTATATAATTTGAGTTTCAAATATTAATGTCAAAGGAAATTTCCGGACAAAATCTTTAAACAATTTTAAACAATTCTATTCATTTGAGTGAGTTGAGCGACTAAACCTTGGCTATTACCAGCCTCTAATTTAAATCCAAAAGTGACAAGCGGTTCCCCGATCCATCTCCTGAATCAGAATTTTATCCAGTTTTTTGGAATCATAAAACCTTGAGAGAGAGAACGCCATTAATGGCGATCAACAATAAATTAGACTAGACACTAGTTCATACTTATACCCTGCTGATCAGTCAAGATACAGTGTAGATCTATACCCAACCGTATAGATCCATTCAGGTACCTAGGTTCTATCGCCCAAGGGTCTGGTCCATCCCCGGCCCATAGGATCCAGCTCATCACTGGCCCTTACAGTAAACATCCAGCCCGTAGAGTGTTTTGATGTCAAATCATTTTGAATTCAAAACATCCCAATTCAGGGTTGGCAAATAACCCGAAAGAATGGGTATTTGCTCAAGAGAGCAATCGAATTATAGGAACAATAATGAAAGGAATATGCATAAACAGAGTAATTGTAGCGAAATATAAAATCTTTAACTATTCTGAACTTAGAATAGGAACAAAGAAATAATTGCAGTATTTTAAAAGAAAAATCAGGAATACTTGCCTCAATAAGCTTTAATCGCTATCACTGGTTCACTTTGGTTCGACTTGAACATTCGACTTTATCGTCAAACCACTATGACATTCTGGATACGATCCTCATACTCAGACCCCTCGATTGGAACTTCGTTGATCTCGACGTCTAATCACTAGATAACTCCTATTCCAACGACAAATCTCGGGTCTTCCGACTAGGACCTACAGGGTTAAGATACCCTAATTCAGATAATAATTTCGCTCAACATCACACCACTATCCTATTCTACCCATACGATTTCATAACCCAACTCATATTTATATGTGTTATTGAAATACACATAGCAATTATGGTTCACATCATCGAAACTCGGTTCGGTGTTTGTTTTCAGAAAGTATGTATATTCGTTGTTTTGAAAATAGTAGGGTGATTATAAAATATTTTGTTACCGCACATAACTAGATTCGTATAACATAGTTATAGACCTTCGTTCGACGTATCCGATAATTATAGGTTACGTTCCGTATTTTCAGAATTTATTTCCCGAAAATCGGGCAGCGTTTCCTCTATTTATCGGCCTACCCGTCGAACAATTCGACGTCAATCACAGTCAACAATCTCAATCATCCAGAATTTACCAATCTTAATCACTAATACAATTCAATTATTCTTTATTATTATCCGTAATTCTATGTTTTTATTCGTATTTTTTGTTTCAAAATTAATTCCACGAATAAAGTTGTTTAATTTATAACTATAGGACTCAGATAAAAATCATCACCGTCCACCGTCGGCTCGCCGAGGCACAGCGTCGACGGCGGTAAAATTTTGCGGGTACCCGATAAATTTTCGGGTTTCCAACGCAAAATTCAACCGATTGATTTAATTTCTTTCCCGCATAAATTTGTTTATCTCACCAAACTTTAATCAAATCATCTTGCAGAAATTAATTAAATATTAATAAAAGTCCGACCAATCAGCATCACGCGCCCACGCGCACACAACCGGAAAATACAGACACGGCCAGAAGGAACGCAACAACAGGCGGCACAACACCACCCTCACGCGTCACCGTCACAGCAGCATACACACACCCAAATTACACACACACGCACGCCCAATACACAGACACACACGATTTGCACACACACACGTATGATTTGCACACACACATTTACGATTTATACACACACACAGGCGTATAAACGCACACAAATAAGCTACCAAGCCAACCGAAGTCCGGCGGCGGCTTACCGAGAGAACGAAGCAGCGGCGGCCGGAACAAGCCGGAAACAGGAGAGAACAGCGGCGAAAGAAGAAAGGACCATGAGGTTAGAAATAAAGAGAGAGATATCGAGAGGGAGAGAAAGAGAGCAGTGATAGAGAGAAATTGGAGAGAAATGCGAAAGAGATGAGAGGTTGAGGAAAAGAGGGGCGGCCGAATGAAAATGGGGGGAGGGGAGAATTAGGGTTTTATTTTGTTTTGTTTTCCCTTTCTTATTTCTTTTTCGTTATTATCCTATTTTCTGTTACGGAGTTGTGAATTTAACGGTATATGCATGCAAAAACTCAGCGAACTAATATCCAAAATAATTTCTAAATTTTTTTATAAATATTTCGAAACTAATGAAACACAAGTTTTGTAATTTTGAAAATATTTTTAAAACACTCAACATACCTGAAATTATTAGTTTAACGAATGAACTTGCAGGTGGATCTAATCCGAAAATTTTCGAAATAATTTTAAAATTCTTGAAATATTCCAAACTTAATAAAATAAAATTTTTATGATTTTTGAAACATTCTGGAATTAAATACTGATTTTACAATTAAACGCAATCAGAAAATCATTTAAAGATAAATAACTGATCAAATATTGATTTTTGAATTTTACAAACTATTAAAAATAAATATTGAAATTATAAAAGCATCAAAATAATTTTTGAAACAATTTTAACATTTATGAGAATAATTATTCAATAAAAAATTATTTTAAAAGCAAATCAATTCGTATAATTTAAATTAATTATATGATTAATCTCTGTACCCAACAAATCACACACAATTGATAATAAAGCAAAGCACAGCTGACAGACTCATCGCTTATTTTATTTACTTAATACTTCTATAATTACATTTACATATTGGATCCAGAAATAGGTAACTTAGCCGCTAAGTAACTAAAAAGACGATACGATTTTAATACCAAATTTGGATAATTATCAAAACCGAGCTTCCTATAAAATACTTTATACAACAATAAGGTAATAATATCTCGCCTTTTGAGAATACGGATTTTTATCGTACTATAAAATGATTTGGGTATCGAAAATTTTACGCCGGGACTCATACGAGTCAAATTGTATTTCGGATCGAAAAAGTCAAAACACGAAAAGTGTTCAGAATTATCAGATTAGGTTAGGAAGGAGTTTTCGGAAGAGTTTCGGGTTGTAAAAACGCAAAAATGGTTGAAGTGGAACGATTTCTGATTCTAAAAAGAAATTTTATAATTATGTAAGAATAATCATTATTAATTCTATAAATTCTTATAAATTCACATAGCAATCCAAAAATTCCCAGAAAAATACCAAAATTATCTATATTCTATTCTGGATAATTAAAAATTAATATCTAAATTTTATCAGAAATAAACATCTAAATATTATTATCCATCATCAAATAATTCACAAAATTTCACATAAAAATCACATAATAATTATTTATTGATAAAAATAATTACATAATATTTCCCAGACGTTACAGGTATTGCGGTTTAACAGGGTTATTGGATAGTATAAAGGAACTAAGTCAAACTAGGTTCAATGTAGTGGTTCCAAATAAGACATAGGTATTCAAATATAAAGAAGGAGAGTATCAGTTCAAAGTATAATAGGGTCTCTTGGTTTAAGGATAAGAACAGAGTTATCAAGCATATATCAACAACTTTGAGGAATAACTGACTTTTAGGTGTCGAGATATGGTTACCAAGTATAGCTTATACAGGGTTCAGCATCACCATTACTTTGGTATACTAGCATGGTATAACTTTTGAATTACTTGCATAGCAATCTCCAAGTAAAGTTAAACTACTTGCAATAGATACATAGGGGTTCATGGCATTTGCATATAATACGAAAGATAGATTTGAAACCACTTGGGTCATGTATACATGTATATCAAGGTGAATTGGAATACTCACATCATATATAAAAGCTAGGTTAACACACACTTGCAGTGTAAACACATAAAGATAGGTTGAAACACTTGCCTAGAGAAAGGCTTGACTTGACTGGCCAGTGGGAGCATTCCATTTCTTTTATAATTATCAGAGAACAGACTTAACACAAGAAGAGAGTTTGTGAATATGATTTTGATTGAAAAACGGAATAAGGAATAATAATGCAACAAACGACTGGAAGAATTTGTAAATCAAAAAATTGAAGGAAGAAAAATGAGTGAAGAATGAGACAACCATATTCGTACTCAAGATGGCCAGTCTTTCATACTATATGGCATACAGCACATGATTAGGTGGCGTCCCACCCGACTCTTCGTCATTTCGACAAAGCGTCATACCACAACATTGTTTGTCTCAATTAGGAATCAATAATTTGAGAAGAGAAACAATTCAGAAGGAATATAATAAATTTTCTTTCATTTTCACCTTATATGATTTATCAACAGAAGAAGCTCATATGTATTCAAGAATCAAGAAGAACATATGCTATCATATTAGAGGAAAAAATGTCAATGTTGATTGTCGTCCACGCTTTACTTACATATGCCTTCAGGAATCATTGGAACAAGAGATTGACCATTTAGGTCAAATTACAACTTCGGAATATCGTCTGGAAATGCCTCTACGCTAAATGCTTTAACAATTCGATCATAATTGCGCTCCCACGAAATTTATAATCATTTCTTTTGATTTTTTCTATGCCACGTAGAATAACCATGGATTACACAATGCCTCAATTTCGGTGGTAGGAATACAATTCTTCTCCAATCATCTGGAAGATTCTTCCATCATCCACTGTCCGTTCGAATCACGAATCTTGTTAAATTTTAATAATTTTATAAATTGGGTAAATAATATTTTAACATGTTGATTCAATTATTGATTTTATTAAACAAAGTTTACTTTTGTTTTTCACGAAAAACTTTAAACTTCCTCCCTGCTGGTGGGTCTACTCATTCCTTCGAACTAACTATATTGAGCCTAAATCCATTATCCTTTTAGGTCGTCTCCTGTTTATAATAACAAGAACTTAAGTAGTAAGTCGACAACCAAATTGTAAAACTGGTTTCATGCAAAAATCCCTAGAAAGTTGATTAAGAAAATCCTTTCCGAAATCTCCTTTTAAAGTTTTGGGAATCAAATATTTGGTCGTCATTACTATATAAGTTACCTACTATTTTTATGATTCACCAATGAAATATCTACTTAAAAGAATGCCCATATAAGGGTCTCTCCACTTTGGTACTTCTTCCACTTTTCCTTCGATTCTGCTCGCACTTATTAGTCGACGAAACTTCATTTACCGTCGTATATCATTTTATTCGCAATTCTACTACAACGCTGACGTTTAGTATTGTCTTTGACATTCTTGTTGTCATCCTTGATGTTATACTTGCAACCGCGCATGCGATTCGACATTCCGTCCGTAGATAAGGTCGTGTCGTACCTTCTTGCTAGTATTACCTACACCTAGTAAGGTAGACATCATTCCTCGCGCAGCTCCCGATAAGTGATAAGAATCTTCTCGCAACGGTGGTGCCTTCGAAACGTGCAACGTTGGTTCTTCATCAGTTTCCATCAACTGGTTGCCTCCGGCACGGAACTCGTCCTAATTCCTAACTTAAATCGTACTAATACTCACCTAACTTCCCTTACACAAGTTCTCACAAGAATCAATCGCATTTTCTTCAAAACCGCATGAAAAGTAGGGTAACATACCCATTCTCCATCGATCTGTCGATTCCTCATTTCTGTAGGATCGAAGAACTCAATATACCTATAGCGTTGCGATATTTGCCTTACAATTCCCTCAACAATCCTGGTTTACCAATTTCATATCGGACCCGCTAACCCTAATTCACACTCAACTCACGTAACATGAGTATGCCTAGGGTCTTTCCTATCTTGTATGGCCTACCATTCCTATCTTACTCTCACCTATTCTTATTTCAGTGACCAATAACCTGTAGCTCTGATGCCAACTTGTAACAACCCAAATAATCTTTACGTAAAATAAAATAATATTCAATTAACCCCCTTGAATCCGGATTGTTTACAGGTTATGGTATGAAACAAGAATCTAACCTTCTACAATTCACATCAATTACAATACAAGTGTAAATACCTTTATGCTAATGCTCTTGACTTATTTTTCTAACATCTTCGTCCTCTCGCAACGAAGATCTCTCTAACTTCTGCTGTCTATCAAAAGCTATTCACTTCTATCATTATCTGCTTCTGGAAGAAAAAAGAATTGCAAAGAAAGAGTGAACCAAAAATGCCCAACAAGTATATAATTTGAGTTTCAAATATTAATGTCAAAGGAAATTTCCGGACAAAATCTTTAAACAATTTTAAACAATTCTATTCATTTGAGTGAGTTGAGCGACTAAACCTTGGCTATTACCAGCCTCTAATTTAAATCCAAAAGTGACAAGCGGTTCCCCGATCCATCTCCTGAATCAGAATTTTATCCAGTTTTTTGGAATCATAAAACCTTGAGAGAGAGAACGCCATTAATGGCGATCAACAATAAATTAGACTAGACACTAGTTCATACTTATACCCTGCTGATCAGTCAAGATACAGTGTAGATCTATACCCAACCGTATAGATCCATTCAGGTACCTAGGTTCTATCGCCGAAGGGTCTGGTCCATCCCCGGCCCATAGGATCCAGCTCATCACTGGCCCTTACAGTAAACATCCAGCCCGTAGAGTGTTTTGATGTCAAATCATTTTGAATTCAAAACATCCCAATTCAGGGTTGGCAAATAACCCGAAAGAATGGGTATTTGCTCAAGAGAGCAATCGAATTATAGGAACAATAATGAAAGGAATATGCATAAACAGAGTAATTGTAGCGAAATATAAAATCTTTAACTATTCTGAACTTAGAATAGGAACAAAGAAATAATTGCAGTATTTTAAAAGAAAAATCAGGAATACTTGCCTCAATAAGCTTTAATCGCTATCACTGGTTCACTTTGGTTCGACTTGAACATTCGACTTTATCGTCAAACCACTATGACATTCTGGATACGATCCTCATACTCAGACCCCTCGATTGGAACTTCGTTGATCTCGACGTCTAATCACTAGATAACTCCTATTCCAACGACAAATCTCGGGTCTTCCGACTAGGACCTACAGGGTTAAGATACCCTAATTCAGATAATAATTTCGCTCAACATCACACCACTATCCTATTCTACCCATACGATTTCATAACCCAACTCATATTTATATGTGTTATTGAAATACACATAGCAATTATGGTTCACATCATCGAAACTCGGTTCGGTGTTTGTTTTCAGAAAGTATGTATATTCGTTGTTTTGAAAATAGTAGGGTGATTATAAAATATTTTGTTACCGCACATAACTAGATTCGTATAACATAGTTATAGACCTTCGTTCGACGTATCCGATAATTATAGGTTACGTTCCGTATTTTCAGAATTTATTTCCCGAAAATCGGGCAGCGTTTCCTCTATTTATCGGCCTACCCGTCGAACAATTCGACGTCAATCACAGTCAACAATCTCAATCATCCAGAATTTACCAATCTTAATCACTAATACAATTCAATTATTCTTTATTATTATCCGTAATTCTATGTTTTTATTCGTATTTTTTGTTTCAAAATTAATTCCACGAATAAAGTTGTTTAATTTATAACTGTAGGACTCAGATAAAAATCATCACCGTCCACCGTCGGCTCGCCGAGGCACAGCGTCGACGGCGGTAAAATTTTGCGGGTACCCGATAAATTTTCGGGTTTCCAACGCAAAATTCAACCGATTGATTTAATTTCTTTCCCGCATAAATTTGTTTATCTCACCAAACTTTAATCAAATCATCTTGCAGAAATTAATTAAATATTAATAAAAGTCCGACCAATCAGCATCACGCGCCCACGCGCACACAACCGGAAAATACAGACACGGCCAGAAGGAACGCAGCAACAGGCGGCACAACACCACCCTCACGCGTCACCGTCACAGCAGCATACACACACCCAAATTACACACACACGCACGCCCAATACACAGACACACACGATTTGCACACACACACGTATGATTTGCACACACACATTTACGATTTATACACACACACACAGGCGTATAAACGCACACAAATAAGCTACCAAGCCAACCGAAGTCCGGCGGCGGCTTACCGAGAGAACGAAGCAGCGGCGGCCGGAACAAGCCGGAAACAGGAGAGAACAGCGGCGAAAGAAGAAAGGACCATGAGGTTAGAAATAAAGAGAGAGATATCGAGAGGGAGAGAAAGAGAGCAGTGATAGAGAGAGATTGGAGAGAAATGAGAAAGAGATGAGAGGTTGAGGAAAAGAGGGGCGGCCGAATGAAAATGGGGGGAGGGGAGAATTAGGGTTTTATTTTGTTTTGTTTTCCCTTTCTTATTTCTTTTTCGTTATTATCCTATTTTCTGTTACGGAGTTGTGAATTTAACGGTATATGCATGCAAAAACTCAGCGAACTAATATCCAAAATAATTTCTAAATTTTTTTATAAATATTTCGAAACTAATGAAACACAAGTTTTGTAATTTTGAAAATATTTTTAAAACACTCAACATACCTGAAATTATTAGTTTAACGAATGAACTTGCAGGTGGATCTAATCCGAAAATTTTCGAAATAATTTTAAAATTCTTGAAATATTCCAAACTTAATAAAATAAAATTTTTATGATTTTTGAAACATTCTGGAATTAAATACTGATTTTACAATTAAACGCAATCAGAAAATCATTTAAAGATAAATAACTGATCAAATATTGATTTTTGAATTTTACAAACTATTAAAAATAAATATTGAAATTATAAAAGCATCAAAATAATTTTTGAAACAATTTTAACATTTATGAGAATAATTATTCAATAAAAAATTATTTTAAAAGCAAAACAATTCGTATAATTTAAATTAATTATATGATTAATCTCTGTACCCAACAAATCACACACAATTGATAATAAAGCAAAGCACAGCTGACAGACTCATCGCTTATTTTATTTACTTAATACTTCTATAATTACATTTACATATTGGATCCAGAAATAGGTAACTTAGCCGCTAAGTAACTAAAAAGACGATACGATTTTAATACCAAATTTGGATAATTATCAAAACCGAGCTTCCTATAAAATACTTTATACAACAATAAGGTAATAATATCTCGCCTTTTGAGAATACGGATTTTTATCGTACTATAAAATGATTTGGGTATCGAAAATTTTACGCCGGGACTCATACGGGTCAAACCGTATTTCGGATCGAAAAAGTCAAAACACGAAAAGTGTTCAGAATTATCAGATTAGGTTAGGAAGGAGTTTTCGGAAGAGTTTCGGGTTGTAAAAACGCAAAAATGGTTGAAGTGGAACGATTTCTGATTCTAAAAAGAAATTTTATAATTATGTAAGAATAATCATTATTAATTCTATAAATTCTTATAAATTCACATAGCAATCCAAAAATTCCCAGAAAAATACCAAAATTATCTATATTCTATTCTGGATAATTAAAAATTAATATCTAAATTTTATCAGAAATAAACATCTAAATATTATTATCCATCATCAAATAATTCACAAAATTTCACATAAAAATCACATAATAATTATTTATTGATAAAAATAATTACATAATATTTCCCAGACGTTACAGGTATTGCGGTTTAACAGGGTTATTGGATAGTATAAAGGAACTAAGTCAAACTAGGTTCAATGTAGTGGTTCCAAATAAGACATAGGTATTCAAATATAAAGAAGGAGAGTATCAGTTCAAAGTATAATAGGGTCTCTTGGTTTAAGGATAAGAACAGAGTTATCAAGCATATATCAACAACTTTGAGGAATAACTGACTTTTAGGTGTCGAGATATGGTTACCAAGTATAGCTTATACAGGGTTCAGCATCACCATTACTTTGGTATACTAGCATGGTATAACTTTTGAATTACTTGCATAGCAATCTCCAAGTAAAGTTAAACTACTTGCAATAGATACATAGGGGTTCATGGCATTTGCATATAATACGAAAGATAGATTTGAAACCACTTGGGTCATGTATACATGTATATCAAGGTGAATTGGAATACTCACATCATATATAAAAGCTAGGTTAACACACACTTGCAGTGTAAACACATAAAGATAGGTTGAAACACTTGCCTAGAGAAAGGCTTGACTTGACTGGCCAGTGGGAGCAACTGGGGGCTCTACTCGACTTTAATGGCAAGTTTACCCTCGTCTTGCGAGCCTACACAAAATAATAATAACCTCATTATAATATATTCTCACTAACTCAACCTAATTATAAACTGAAATTAAGCACCTTGGCACTTAGGCCTATATACACATACATGCTTGCAATTACCTTATAAGCATAATAGTTCATATAGCCACATATGCTCACATAACACATTTAAGTACATAATAATATATCAACACACTATATTGCATCACTAAGCTTGGATGATCTCACTCCACTTACTTAAGTCACTTAGTTGTGCTAAACTAGTCAAAACTCCCAATATTGACCTCATAACTCGAAGTGCTTTTTCTAAACCATAAAGTTCCTATTTACCCTGACCTAGGCTCTACACTCTACTGACCTTATACTATCTTACAGCTATGATGGTCAACCTAGGCCTCACTCATAAGTGCTCTAAAACTACGCGATAAGTGAAAGTGCTTATTATAGTGATTTCAGGATGACATCAATGGTTTCTTGAGTGTAGTTGATACCCTTTCACCTCAAGTTAACCTCCCAAACTTCTACACTAGACTCTTCTGATCATAAGGAAACTCCAAAACTTGGTGTGACTCAAAGGCCTAGCTTGGGCCTACCTAGGCCTAAGCTTAAAGTCCAAGGTTCCCATGTTTTCTAGACAGAAAAGTGTCCTGTTTTGCACTAACTTGTGACACATGATTCTAACTCAATTCCTATGAACTATGGCTGGAAAAACACCTCTGACACTCCCTCTAACTAGGGCCAACCAAGGCCTAGTGAGGGCCTACCCATGACACGGTCAAAACTCCTTATTTCTAGGTTGTAGCAAAACTGTTCCCTGCTGGACAGATTTAGTGTTTTCACTCGTGCACCTAACCAAACAACCTACAAACCTCTAAAAAAACACCTAAAATCTGAATTATACCCCTAGTAATTGCTTCTGGTGACTTGGGACTCAAAGTTCATTACAATGACAAGGTCAAATCTCACCCTAAACCTCATGTTACCAAACTGAAAATCTACAGAATTTAATGTACCCTTTCCACTATGATTTCCCACTTGACAAATCAAACCAAACATCAACCAAAACCTAAACTAACCCTCAACCAAGGTAACCTACTGAACTAACACTCCCATACACAATATTGGCTTAGTGGAGATCATCCTTACCTAAGGTGCAATATAGCAAAACAAGATTTAAAACAATACACTAATTACAGGTCATCACAATTTCGAAAATAACAACTTAAATTCTCCATATATATATGAATCAAAATCACATAACAAGGAGAACAAATCATAATCAATATCTTAACTCAACTGAAATTATAATCAATCCAAATGATCAAGAACTTTCGAAAATCATGAGTTGAACATATGCATGCATGCTTTCGAACTTACAAGCCAAAAACACTATGGTTTCCATATAAATTTCAACATAAAATTCAACATGCAAGCCTAGAATTAACCATAACTAATATGATCACTTACCATGCAAAGAGTTTTATCAAGTTTTTATTTCCAAATCCATGCTTTTATCACATAAACATACAAATATCAAAAAAAGCAACAAGAACACCATCCATGGATTAGGGTGAAAACAACATTTACATAAGTGTGACATACTCATGTCTAGCCATTCTCAACCCCATGATAATATATCTCATCGTGAAAGCCTTAGATTCACAAGAATCAAGGGTGTTCACTTTGAGTTTAACAAAACACTACCATGCAAGATCAAAACATAGGTTTTTCATCATAAACTCTTTGGATTATAAATGAACAATATATGGGAAGTGAGATTACTGAAATGGAGGGTGGATGTTTGAATGAAAATGAAGGAGAATGGGGGTGGGGGCTTCGGCCGAAAGAGGCCGAGAGAGAGGGCCGAGAGAGAGGGAGGAGGGAGGTGAGAGTGGAATGGAGTGAAGTGAGAGTGAGGTGAGAATTATGACAACTTGTCCTTAGTTTTAAGGTTTTAATTTGATTAAAATGTGGGTGGAATTGAGAATTGACAAAAGTGACCTTCTAGCAAGCTTGTGACAATTTGCATGCAAGGACAAAGATTTAACTTGGTTAGTGAAGTAGTAGTTAGTGGGGTTGGAATTTCCAAATTTGCCTTTATCTTGTGTTTGGAGTAAAATGCATGCATGGGCAACTAAGTAATTTGCAAATTAAAAATCAACTAATCTATATAAAATAATTTCTATAAATATAATTACACTTTCATAAATCACAAAAAATATAATATAAAATAGCTTATTATTTTAGAAATTTAATGATACAAGATTTGACAATTTGTTGTTAAAAGACTTTAAAAATCAATTTTTCATATAGAATGAAATACTTTTGATTATAATTTAAAAATACTAAATAATACGATTTTTTTTCTTTTCAAATTTTTTTATATAAACTAATACATTAAACACTTAATTGATAGGCACTCAACATATAGATCACCCATATTTATAATTCCACATAATTTAAATCTCAATTATAAACACACAATTATATATATATAAGGTTTAGAAATACCGGTCGTAACCGGCCTCGCCGGAGTCCGGTTAGAACCGCCAGAAACTGGGTTTAATCCCAGAAACAGGTGAGTTCATGCCCAATTTCAACCCTAAACCCGGTTTTAACCCGTTCCCCTAACCCGCCTTTGATCCCCTTACAACCCTAAACCCAATGTCATACCTATTTGTGACATTTCTTTTTTACTTTTAATTTAAAAGTTTATTTTGTTTTTCTAAAAATCATTAATTTTATTTTTTTTTAAAATCATTTACATATTATTTGAAATTCTAAAAATTATTTACTTAATTATTTTAAATTCCTATAAATTATTTTCTTTTATTATTTTCAAAAATAAAATTTAATTTAAATATTTATAATTTATATTAGTTAATTATTTATGGATTTAATTAATTGATTAATTCATTTAATCAATTAATTTTATTTATAAATAGTTAAATAAATGTAAATTATTTATAATTAATTCAGATAATTCCTAAAAATTATTTTTAAACTTTTTAAAAATTATATTTTGGTATTTAAAAATTAATTAATATTATTATTAATTGATTAATTCTATTTATTTTTTATTTTATTCGTAATAATTAAACCGTTCGCCCGTTTAATACGAAACGAACGCATACAGACTCAGTAAAACATTAGGCTTCCAATAAAAATACTTTTCAAATTAATTTCTTTGGTATGGAAATGTCATTTGATTTGTTAGTCCTTTTGAGTCGGTATTTAATCGTTAAACCCAATTATTGACCTGATTTCAATTCTGAACGTACTGAGACCTATGTTTTGACAATCTGACTTATGTGTTATATGAAATATGTGATTACGTGATATATGAATAGCATGAATACGTGTTACCTGATATGCATGCTATCTATTTACAGTTTTAAAATGCCATAATTAGTTATAAACGATCGGGTAGATGTCAAGACGTATAGTTACGTCGATTGAGTTCGGTTATGTCAATTAAGATAGTCCTTTTGTTTATAGAATCGAGTCGCAAGGAGTGCGGTCAAGTGTTAGCCGGAGATAGTAGCCAGCAGCTATAAGCAGTGTTATAGTGAGAAGTCAGCGAGTATACCAGGCAAGTTTTCTCCCCTATTCTAAATTCAGAATAGCTTATTGTTTTACATATTGAAAATATGGGAACTGTTTATAAATACTCTTATAGCGCATCGAATACCAATACTCCTATATTTATTGAAATTCTTTTATTCTAGCAATCATTCTTCTAGAACCAATCTTTTGATTTTATAGATAGTTAAAAACTACACTATCCAGATATACTCTATACAGTGAAACTTTGAGTTGAGATTAGTGAATAACTAATTGTTCTAGTTATTTCGCCATCAATTGTTGGGATAACTCCGGACCATGTGAAATGGGGAGTTGAACAGATAAGGATGTCATTGATATGACTCCTTTAATTAAAATTGTTTTGTTAATTGATTAATGGTTAGCGTAAGAGGCCGAGGCACCAGTCCAGCATGAGCTATTATACGAAAGTGTAATATCTTGCTAGGAAAGTATATGCCTTTTTATGGATATCCAATAGGTACGGTATGGCTGCGGGATATCGATACCTATATTTATGGTATGGTTGTGGGATACCGGTGCTGTTTCATGACTGTTCATCAGGAACAGCATAGTGCATAATTGTGTTTGGTTAAAATGTCGCTTAAACTTTAAAGTTTATATCAGCTTTTGATTTTACTCAAATATTGTTATTGTTGTTCACTTATAAACTTCATACCACTTGATGAGCATCTCTTCCCTCATGCTTGTTTATTATTCTAATTTTTCAGTTAAGCCAGAGCAGGCTTGAGTTCCAAGTTGATCAGAATTCGAGTGCTTATAAATAGTTTGGTGTGTTTTCCAGGTAGACAGTTGGGGACGCTTGAATATTCTAGAGGTTTGTAATAAAATTTGAATAAGTTGTAAAACTAATTAGACTTTTGGTTTGTAATAACATTTGGTTTGTATTAGTGTCTGTTTCATACTATAACCTGTGATCGATCCAGTTGCATGCAAGGGGTCATATTTATTATTTTATTCCGTTGTGCCTATTATATTGTAATTTTTTGTATAGTGACCCCCAAATCTAAACCCCGGGTTTGGAGGGCGTCACAAGTTGGTATCAGAGCTACATGTTATGGTCACTGAAATAGGCTTAGGGTTGTCATAAGTGAGTCATAAGAAGATCACATAAGATAGATGCGTGTAGTTTAGCTCTTATAGGGTTAAGTTTAGGTTATTGGGCTGGTTTATAGCTAAGTTATTCAGGATTCCTATTTTGCATTTAGCTTTAGGCCTTTATGCCATTGCAATGCTATTTTGGTTGGTTTCTGAGAACAGTAAGAAGTATTGAAAGAGGTTGGAAGGTTGTGTTGCAATCCTATCCACCATTTGTTGGTTTATTTGAGATTTTGAGCAAGAATTGGAAAGGTTTAAATATTTCTTTGTAAATTTTCTTTGTGTTATTATTCTCAAGATAATAAGCAAGATTATGTGATAATCATGTCGCCTGTGTTAATATGGTAGCAAGTTTATGATATTTTGAAAAGAGTTAATACTTGAGAATTTGGATGTGTTAAAGGATTGCTACATATTTGACACACTGCTTGACGGATTATTATATATGTTGCTTGTTTATTACCAGAATAATGGCACCAAAGAGGAGGAGTAATTCAGGAGAGGATCGTACCGAGAGTCGTACAGATCCAGCAATTTTCCAGATGTTGGGACTGATGCAGCAACAGGTGTTGCATCTTACGCAGCAGTAACAACAGCAGCAGCAGCAAGCAGCATCACCACCTGCAGTAACTTTTAAGCAATTCCAAGCTATGAAGCCACCTGAGTTCAATGGAAGTGCTGACCCCATGGAAGCCAATGCATGGCTTAAAGAAATTGAGAAGGCTTTTGACTTAGTCGAAGCGGGAGCTGAATAGAAGACCAAGTTTACAAGCTACTTTCTGAAGGGCGAGGCGAACTATTGGTGGGAATCCACGCGAGTATTGCAAGGAGATGAGTTTGTAACTTGGGAAAGGTTTACAGAGCTATTTCTGGAGAAGTATTTTCCGAGGTATATGAAGAATCAAATAGAGATCAAGTTCTTGAACCTGACACAGGGTGATCTTACTGTCGCTGAGTATGAAACTAAGTTTACTGAGTTTGCGAGGTTTGTGCCAGATCAGGTTGATACAGATGAAAAGAAAGCAAGAAGATTTGAACATGGATTGAAATTTTGGATTCAAAACAGAGTGGCCATGTTTGAGTTGACTTGATATGTGGCAGTGGTTCAGAAAGCAATGGTAATCGAAAGTAGAAGTGACATATCTCAGAGAGAAAAGGATGGGAAGAAAAGGAAAATAGAAACCTTGGGAGGAGGTCAGCAGCAGGGTAATTTCCAGGGTCGTTTCAACAGAAGGCCAGAATTTCAAGGTAATAGGAATGTGGGATTCAAAAGACCACAATCAGGGAATGGAGGATAAGGCAACCATTTTCAGAATTCAAATCAGCAGAGGCCCAATCGTCCTCCAATGCCAGATTACAAGTTTTGTGGCAGAAAACACTTTGGGGTTTACAATGCTAATTCTGTGTGCTATAAGTGTAATATGAAGGGACATCATGCACATGAGTGCCGCAATCAGATGCAAGAAGTTACATGTTTTCGATGCGGAAAGATAGGACATTATGCTAACAACTGTAAAGAGCCAACTCAAGGTGTAAATGTTCCAAGGATTGCAGGACAATCATCTCAGGGTGTGCCAGGGATTGAAGGACCACCCGCAAAGAACCAGCCAAAGGCCAAGACATTCAACATGACTATGAAGGATGCTGTTCAGAGTTACGACGTGGTTGCAGGTACGCTTCCAGTAAACTCCATAGATGCTAAAGTTTTAATTGATTCTGGAGCTACAAGGTCATTTATTTCTCAAGATTTTGTCGATAAACTGCATTGCGAAGTTGAATTGTTTGAACAAGCGTTAATGATAAAATTAGCTAATAAGAACCAAGTTCCCGTTGACCGAGTGTGCCCGAGGTGTGACATTGAGGTAGGAGGACATCATTTATATGCCAACTTAATACCTTTTAAGTTGGGAGAATTTGATGTTATCTTATGAATGGATTGGTTGTCGGAGAATAACGCTCAGATTGATTATAAGAATAGGAAAGTGAGACTTCGAACATTGGATAGCAAGAAAAAGATAATATTTCGAGAGAGTAAGCAGGAAAAGAAGTTCTTAACGATAGCTCAGGCAAAAAAGTTATTACGTCAGAATTGTGAGGCATATTTGGGCCATGTGATAGACATCAGCAAAGAAGTGCCACCACTAGAAGCAATTCCAGTTATCAATGAGTTTCCAGATGTCTTTCCAGACGATCTTCCAGGGTTACCTCCAGATAGAGAGATTGAGTTTGTAATTGATTTAGCACCCCAAACAGAACCAGTTTCTAAAGCTCTGTATCGGATGGCACCAGTGGAGATGAAAGGGTTGGCAAATCAGCTACAAGATCTTTTGGAGAAGGGAGTTATAAGACCGAGTGTATCCCCGTGGGGCGCACCATTTTTGGTCGTTAAGAAGAAAGATGAGAGTATGCGGCTATGTATCGATTATCGAGAATTGAATAAGCTAACCATCAAGAACAAGTATCCGTTGCCAAGGATCGATGATTTGTTTGACCAACTGAAAGGCGTTGTATGGTTTTCTAAGATTGACTTAAGATAAGGTTACCATCAACTGAAGATCAAGCCAGAAGATATTCCGAAGACAACATTCAGAACCAGATATAAACATTATGAGTTTTTGGTAATGGCATTTGGATTAACAAACACACCAGCAGCTTTCATGGATTTGATGAATCAAGTATTTAAGAAATATTTGGATAAATTCATGATTGTGTTCATAGACGACATTCTGATCTATTCCAAGATGGAAGAAAAGCACGCAAAGTATTTGAGAATAGTTCTGAAGACACTATGACAAGAGAAATTGCACGCAAAGTTTTCCAAGTGTGAATTTTGGTTACAAGAAGTACGATTTCTTGGGCACGTGATTAGTAATAAAGGAGTGGAAGTGGATCCGTCAAATATTGAAGCTATAATCAACTGGGAGAGGCCAAAAACACCAACATAAGTAGGAAGTTTCATGGGATTAGCAGGTTACTACAGAAGATTCGTGCAAGATTTTGTGAAGATAGCTACGGCATTGACAAAGCTCACCAGGAAGAACCAGAAATTTGAATGGGATGAAAAATGCGAAGAAAGTTTCCAGGAATTAAAGAACAAATTAGTATCTTCACCAGTGCTAGTCTTGCGAGATGATCAAGGAAATTTTGTGATCTATAGTGACGCGTCGTATAAAGGATTGGGATGTGTTTTAATGCAGCATGACAAGGTGATAGCCTATGCTTCAAGACAATTGAAACCGCATGAAGAGAAGTATCCAACACATGATCTTGAATTGGCAGCTATAGTGTTTGCATTGAAGATATGGAGGCATTATTAGTATGGGGAAAGGTACGAGATCTATACGGACCACAAGAGTTTGAAGTATATCTTCACCCAGAAGGAATTGAACATGAGGCAAAGAAGATGGCTAGAACAGATCAAGGACTACGAATGTACCATCAACTATCATCCAGGCAAAGCGAATGTGGTGGAAAACGCTCTGAGCAGGAAAGAAAGGTTAAATATGATCACTTCATCTGAGGAATTGATCAAGGAATTTGAGAAGCTTGAAATAGAGGTCAGTACCCCAAGTATGTCTACAGATGTGTTGTGTGTAATGTCTTTTCAACCAGAATTATTAGAGAAGATAACAAGATGTCAGGAAGAGGTAATGAGCCATGAACAAGAAGAGTTAACAGGAGAAGAGTTAGGGAGTCAAAAGGATGATAAAGGAATCTTGAGATTTTCTTCTAGAATATGGATACCCAACGTGGCCGAGCTGAAATATGAAATTCTTCGAGATGCTCACAACTTCAGATATTCAATTCATCCGGGGAGTACAAAGATGTACAGAGACTTAAGAGAAAACTTTTGGTGGCCAAGTATTAAGAAGGAAATTATGGAATGGGTGAGTAAGTGTTACACTTTCCAGCGAGTCAAAGCGGAACATCAAAGGCCCAGTGGACTGTTACAGCCATTAGACATCCCAGAATGGAAAAGGGAACATATTGTGATGGATTTTTTAGTTGGATTACCGAAAACCAGGGCAAATCATGATGCTATTTGGGTTATTATTGACAGATTGACGAAGTCAGCGCATTTTCTTCCTATCAACGAGAGATTCTCATTAGACAAATTGGTTCAGTTATACCTGAAGGAAATTATGGTTCGACATGGAGTTCCAGTACCTATAGTTTCAGACAGAGATCCTTGATTTAATTCAAGATTTTGGAGAAGTTTTTAAGATTGTCTCGGAATGAAGTTGAATATGAGTACTGCGTATCATCAGCAGACAGATGGTCAAGGTGAAAGGATGATTCAGACTATATAAGACATGCTAAGGTTATGTGCGCTATATTTTGAAGGATGTTGGGTTGAACATTTACCATTGGTTGAGTTCTCCTACAACAACAGCTATCATGCCAGTATTGGAATGCCACCTTATGAAGCTTTGTACGGGAGAAGAAGCAGATCTCCAATATGTTGGGAAGAAGTGGGTGAAAGGAAGATATTGGGTCCAGAATTGATCTAGCAGACAAAAGAGAAAGTAGAACTGATTCAAAAATGATTAGTGGCAGCTCAAGATCGTCAACGCAAATATGCTGATCCTGCCAGAAAAGATATGGAATTTGAAGTTGGTGAAGCGGTGTTGTTGAAGCTTTCACCTTGGAAAGGGTTATCCAGATTTGGAAAGAAAGGAAAGCTGAGTCTACGTTATGTTAGCCCTTTTGAGATTTTTAGGCGAGTGGGAAAGGTTACTTACGAGCTAGCATTACCACCTCACATGCAGCATATCCACAACGTCTTCAATGTGTCAATGTTGAAGCGTTATTTTCCTGATTTGAATCATATGATAGAATATGAGCCAATCAAGATTTAGTCAGATTTGTCTTTTGTAGAGCGACCAATACAGATTTTAGATTAGAAAGAAAGAGTGCTTAGGAATAAGTCTGTGTCTTTAGTGCGAGTCTTGTGGAGGAATCCCAATGTTGAAGAATCGACCTGGAGTTGGAAAGTGAAATGTGGTCCAAGTATCCTCACTTATTTTCCTAGGCAGATTCTGGGGACAGAATCCTGTTAAGGGGGGAAAGATGTAATATCCGGAAAAAATATGTGAATATTTTATGTTAAATAAATAGATATTAAGTGTTTAAATGATTTTAAAATGTTCATTTGACATGATATTATGTGTTATAACTGTTAATTGTGTTCATGTGTGGACTATAAAATTTTTCGAGTAATTAATATGTGTTTAAACTGCATTTATATGAATCGATTTGCAATCCGGGTGCGTATTTATTTGCGTTTTATCGAGATACTCCCTTTATCTCATTTTATGTGCATTTGAATGTATTTTAAGTGTTTTCGGGGTTTATTTTAAATTTAGAAAATATTTTGGTTTCATAAAAGTTAATGGATCGGGACCCGACCGGGACGTAAAAGCCCACAAACTGTACATTTATTTTTTTATAAAATCGAGGACTTTGTGAATAGCCCGTATTTTGTATTTTTAAAGTGTACCTGATTTTCGGGAAAATTTTGATATCAAGAGTGTAAGTATATCTAAAATATATTTTAAAAACATTTCCCCGTAAAGTATTATTTCGGGTTTGTGATTTTAGCTTTACGAAATAAAAACCGTATCGATTTATGATTTATCGGGATAAAATATTGCGTATAAAATATCTCAATGTTTTTCTGTATCATTTTATAAAAATCAAAAACTAAGCAGATAAACACAGTTTCTTCTTATCTGATAAGTCTCAAGAACCGATTTCAGAAAACCAAACCAAGCGGACAATTCAGCCACCCGTTTTAAGTGATTTTGATTTCAAAATAAATCTTGTGATTCCCCGATCAATTTGGCACCAAGAACACGAAGTAAGGTTCAATATCTTGTTTATTCTATGTTCGTTGTAATCGACGGATTCGGAGCTTCTGTCGTTAAGCGTTTATATGATTGTTTAACTGATTATATGTTGTAGTAGAGTTTATAAGGATGATTTTGATGCAAGATTTGTTTGATTTTGTTAAAGATTCATTAAAAACCGAATTTGGTTTATACTAAGTATTTTAATTCGAAATTTTGGATTATATGTATGATTTCTGTTCGTTCTGATTGCTGGAATGGATTGTTGTTGATTAGGGCTTTAAATTGGTATATCATTCGTTAATTTTGGTGCAAAAATGGGTAGGATTAGTTCTTCGCCGGATTGTTCATCGAGTTCGCCGGTTTTGCTTGAATCTTCGTCGGAGAAGACGAAGTGGTGGTGGTTATGGCGGTTGCAGGGGTGGTTCTGTTGCTGGGAGAATCAGGAAGGGGTTGAGAGTTGGAAGAAGTCAAACGAGGTGCTGGGGGCATTTATTGGCCTCGCCGGAGTCCGGCTAGAACCGCCGGAAACTGGGTTTAATCCCAGAAACCGATGAGTTCATGACCGACCCGGATGGGTCATGAACGATCCGGTTTTAACCCGTTCCCCTGACCCGCCTTTGATCCCCTTACAACCCTAAACCCAATTTCATACATGTTTGTGACATTTCTTTTTACTTTTAATTCAAAAGTTCATTTTTTTAAAAAATCACTAATTTTATTTTTTTAAAAATCATTTACTTATTATTTTAAATTCTAAAAATTATTTACTTAATTATTTTAAATTCCTAAAAATTATTTTATTTTATTATTTTCAAAAATTCAATTTAATTTAATTATTTATAATTTACTTTAGTTAATTATTAATGGATTTAATTAATGGATTAATTTATTTAATCAAATAATTTTATTTATAAATAGTTAAATAAATGTAAATTATTTATAATTAATTCACATAATTCCTAAAAACTATTTTTAAACTTTTTAAAAATTATAATTTGGTATATAAAAATCAATTAATATTATTATTAATTGATTAATTCGATTTTTTTTATTTTATTCATAATAATTAAACCGTTTGTCCGTTTAATACGAAACGAACGCGTACAGACTCAGAAAAACATTACGCTTCCAATAAAAATACTTTTAAAACCTAATTTCTTTTGTATGGAAATGTCATTTGATTTGTTAGTCCTTTTGAGTCAATATTTAATCGTTAAACCCAATTATTGACCTGATTTCAATTCTGAACGTACTGAGACCTATGTTTTGACAATCTGACTTATGTGTTACATGAAATATGTGATTACGTAATATATGAATAACATGATTACGTGTTACGTGATATGCATGTTGTGGCACCCTCCAAACCCGGGTCAGAAGTTTGGGATCCACACACACACACATTGTTTATAACCTGCTTATAACAATGATAAAGATAATAATAATAATAATATGCAGTGACCCTACTTACCAACTAGCACGGATCGCAACAGGTTAAAGTATGTACAAAAGCCACACACACACACTTATATTACAAACGCCCAAATTGTTTGATTTTTAACGCAGCGGGGTCATGGTAAAACACTTTTACACATACAAAATCCAAATAAAAGCATATAAATCGTGAATAAAAATTCGAGGGATCGAATCTAACCTTTTTAAAATAATTCGGAGACAACGATCAGAGATCCTTAGTAGTTGCTCCTCAAGTGTGAAGCACTCCACCGGTATCCACCAAGAAAATGATGTTAAGGAGGAGGAAGGAGGTGGAGAGAATTGGGTTTTCCAAACTTTTTGGGTTTTCGGGTTTTGATGTGGGTTAGAATAAAATAGGGTCTATAATAGTGTATTTATAGGCAAAATTTTCAGCTGAAATTTTCCCATAAATAATATTATTATTATCCCATTTATTATTCTCATTAATAATTAAAACACCTTTTAATAATTAATCCTTTTTCTAAACACTTTAGAAATAATTCTCTCTCTTGATTTAATTTCCAAAAATTAAATCCTTTAATTAATAATATTAAGAACTTTTCTTAATTAATTTATAATCAATTAAATCTCATTTAATCAATTATTAAATTTGCCAATTAATTATTTATTTCATAAATAAATAATTATTAGCCATTATTAATTAATTCCTCCACCATTAAATCATTCTCTTTTTATGGTGTGACCCTGTAGGTTCAATATTAAGCCGGTAGTAGAAATAAATAATAATAAAACTATTTTATCATTATTTATATAAATTCTCTAATTTATTAAATATGATTAATTAATTAATCACATTTATTCTACATCGTGAGGGATACTTCTCAGCATATCGCGACTATCCGGATAATATGAATTCACTGCTTAGAATACCAAGAACCTATTCAGTGAATAGTTACCATACAATAAACTCCTTCTACCCTACAATGTCCCGATTAAATACAAGGCATGGATCTCGTGTCAAGCCTATCTAATTTAATCACTTGCTTACCATTTACTATGCGTAGTTCTATACAAATTAGAAACTCCTTTCTAATTTCATTCACTCTGGCCAGAGATTCCTGAACTAGCATAAGTGGATCAGCCTTGAATATTCGCTTCCTTCACTGGAAGGGGTAGATCCTTTATTGATCATACACTATCTTCGTGTATAAATTCCTATACCCAGAAGAGCCCTAATAATTGTCCCTGGAGACTAAGAACTAAACCAAAGCATAGTTTAGTGTACACAAGATGACTATGATGACCTCAAGTCTAAGGATACTTGTACAACTATCACTAGGTGAACAACTGCTGACACGTGAGTGAACTCCATCAGTTGTTCAGCTGTGCGAGTCATGTTCAGTGAACTTAGTCTATAATAAGCACCTACATACTAGCTATAGTGTCACCACACAAATGTCTATGAGAACAGACATCCTTCATAATGAAGCAAGCATAGTATGTACCGATCTTTGCGGATTATTAATTACCAGTTAGTAATCCTATGACCAGGAACTATTTAAGTTTAGAGTTATCATCTTTTTAGGTCTCACTATTATGATCTCATCATAATCCATAAAAAGCTTTACTCTAAACTATGGTATATCTTATTTAAACAGTTAAATAGATAGAGCCCGTAATAAAAACAAAACAAGTCTTTTATTAAAATCAATGAAATCAAAAACAGATTATATAAAAAGTTATTCCTAAATCCTAATACATGATTGGACTTAGGACATATTCATTTCAATCTCCCACTTGTACTAAAGCCAATCACTCTGGTATCTACTACCCATCTTGTCTTTATGACGATTAAAGTGACTTTCAGAAAGTAGCTTTGTGAGTGGGTCTGCTATGTTGTTATGTGTGTCAACTCTATTTCAATACAATACAAGAAATGTTACCGCGCTCCAACTAACCCTTTTGTAGATGCATGGTTCATCTTCATTTTTGATAAAATCAAACTCTTTGATTGTCTCATCAAAACGTATGTTCCATCTACGAGAAGCTTGCTTTTAAACCACATATGGTTCGCACTAGCTTACACACTAGGTTTTCATTTCTCTTGGAAAGAAAACCATCTGGCTATTTGCCAGATCTCATAGTCGTAGTAAGCAGCAATCGCAAGCAAAATCCGAACTGATTTTAACAGGGCTACAGGTAAAAGGTTTCATCAAAGTCAATCAATTGCCTTTGTTTGAATCATTTTGCCACAAGCCTGGCCTTATAGGTCTCCATCTGGCCATCTGCTATAATCTATCTTTTGTATACCGTATACATAGATTCCATTATGGATTTCATGGCACTATGCCATTTCTCTGAGTCAACACTACTCATAGCCTCATTATAGGTCACAGGGTCGTCATCATCAATGATCGACAACTCATTGTCATTCTCAATGACAAGGCCATATTACCTCTCAGGTTGGCGAGACACTCTCCCTGATCTATGAATGGGCTATTCCATAAAAGGTTGTTCAGTCAGAACAGGTATTTCCACTTGATCCGTAGTAGTTTGTGCTTCTTGAACTTCATCAAGTTCAATTTTGCTCCCACTGTTTCCTTCAAGGATAAACTCCTTTTCCAAGAAGGTAGCATGTCTGGAGACAAACACCCGATGATCGGTGCAAAAGTAATACCCTAAAGTCTCTTTAGGATATCCCACAAAACTACATTTTACGGATCGATATTCCAGCTTATCTGGGTCAACTTTCTTGACATAAGATGGACATCCCCAAATCTTAACGTGTTTAAGACTCGGTTTCCTTTCTTTCCATATCTCATACGAAGTTTGAGGAACAGATTTTGGAAGGCACCATATTCAGTAAATATGCTGAGGTTTCCAATGCATAACCCCATAGGAATACTAGAAGATTTGCATAGCTCATCATGGACCGAACTATGTCTAACAAAGTTCGATTTTTCCTTTCAGATACCAATCTGGAGGAGTCCACTGGGAGACTATACCATTTACTTTGAGATAATCTAGAAACACTCCATTAAAGTATTCACCACCTCGATCTGATCGAAGAGTTATAATACTATGTTTGGTTGTTTCTCCACTTCATACTTATATTCTTTAAACTTTTCAAAGGCCTCAGACTTGTGTTTCATCAAACACATATCCGAATCCAGATCTATCATCTATGAAAGTAATGAAGTATGAAAATCCACCCATGGCTTGCGTAGACATTGGTCCACATACATCTGTGTGTACCATTCCTAGCAAATTTGCAGCCCTCTCTCCATGTCTACTAAATGGAGACTGTAATGCCACTATAAAGTGATATTTTCATCATCCCTTTTCTTTTATTAGTTTGTTCAATCTGAAATAAATTATGTCACATACATACAGACCATTATTTAAAGCACCACGTCCATAAAGAATATTATCTCTAAGAATAGAACATTCATTATTCTCAATAATAAATGAAAATCCAGCCAAGTCTAACATGGGAATAATATTCCTCACAATCGAGGGAACAAAATAACAATTATTTCAAACAATAGTCTTGCTCGTAGGCCTATGTAAATGAAATGATTCTACATCTTCAGCAGCAACTCTTGCTCCATTTCCTATCAGTAGAATCACCTCCTCTTCCTCAAGAGTCCTACTTCTCCTTGGTCCCTGCAACAAATTACAGATATGAGAACCACAGGCGGTATCTAATACTCAAGTAGAAATTTGATTTAATGACATATTCACTTCTATCATGAACATACCTGAATCAGAAGTAGTCTCACTACCCTTCTTCTTCAATTCTACAAGGTAAACCTTGCAGTTCCTCTTCCAGTGCCCCATCTTGTTACAGTGAAAGCAAACAACTTTGCTCTTGGGGTCTTCAGCTTTTGGTGGAACCGGCATTTTCTCACCTACTTTCTTCTTCTTGGAAGGGTTCCTCTTCCTTTTCTTAGGATTGGAACCTTCACCAATTAGAAGAACAGAACTCTTCTTAGGGGGAAAATTCGATTCCGCATTCTTCAACATGTTGTGGAGTTCAGGCAGGCTGACATCCAACTTATTCATGTGAAAGTTCACAACAAACTGTGAGAACGAACTCGGAAGCGATTACAAGACCAAGTCTTGGCTCAGCTCCCCATCCATGGCAAAACCAAGTTGTCCAAGACGTTCAATCAAATTGATCATCTTAAGTACATGGTCATTCACAAATGATCCCTCAGACATCCTACAACCGAACAGCTCCTTCGATATCTCATATCGAGCTGTCCTCCCCGCCACATCATACAACTCTTATAGATGCATGAGGATAGTGTGAGCATCCATATGCTCATGTTGCTTCTGTAGCTCAATGTTCATGGAAGCTAGCATGATGCATTGAGCAACATTTGCATCATCTATCCACCTACGATACACAACATGTTCATCATTATGTGCATCACTAGCAGGTTCAGTAGGCGTAGGTGAGTCAATCACGTATTCCAGCTTCTCAATCCTGAGAATAATTCTCAAGTTTTGAAGCCAGTCAGCATAATTAGGACCAGTCAATTTGTGAGCATCCAGTATGCTCCTAAGTGATAGTGCAGAAGACATAACGTACAAAGTAAATCTGTAAATGATAAACACATAACAACACTTATCAAATATTCGATTTCATTTCAAAACACTATATGAATCGGGTCTTTATTCATAAGTGGCTCCCACTAGTTTTCCTAATTTATTCAACCCCCTACATGAAAAATTAAGCCTTCATAATGCTAGTGGGAATAGGGATCCTACATTCCATTACACAACCCCGGCTGTGGCACGAAACGCCATGTAATGTTCAATAGGCAGACAACTCTTGTCAATTACATCTAATGTTATTCCCTAATCAAACTTTAGCCTCTTGAATAATTGAGTCACGGTTGTGGCACGACAAACTCAATATTCTAATTAAGTCTAACCCAACATTCCGTATAATCGAATCAGTCCCCAAAGGCCCACGGCTGTGGCATGTAACGACCTTTAGATTCTTATTCAATGTAAACATCTCTATGTAATAGACAAGTATTTCTTATTTCAAAATCAAAGCCCTCGGCTGTGGCACGAAACGACAATGATTCAAAAATAAGAACTACTTTCTACCATATTGGAAGGCTATGACCGACACAAGCCCGTTGTGTCATTGGCCAATTACTACTTGATATTATTTAATTTTAGAGGGATTATATTACGTTACAATCATAATCATATTATAAAGAAATTCTTCCTTTTAAATTAAATATTTGAAATCAATAATCAATAATCAGATGATTCTCAGATCGGGTGGAGCATTGTCATGAGGCGTCACTTAATAACCCTTTCTTACAGATAGAAATCTGTTGTTGACAGAATCATCCTTTCTCTCATATCGAAAATTCATATTCAATTATGTGTTTCATAAATACAAGAATCTCATGATTGTATTCATAATATTATTATTAAGGTTATGAAACAATTTCACTATACTAGGTTGTCTAACAAACGCCTTATGTTTATTTAAGTTCACCTAAATCTATCATCGCATGATAAACTAAGCATATATCACATATATCAACATGAATAAACATCAAGGTAGGCATGTTACATCATCTAGCACATTAGAACAAGCAATATACATCTCTATGTATCACAAGAAGCATTTAAAATCAATTCAAACGATCAAAAACAACTTTAAAACACTTCATGGAATATAAACAGTTCAAAACTTTTATATAAACTAAAATTGATCACTCCATTAGATCCGTCTCGGAAAAATGAATCCAACGGTATATTGCAGGCCCAAAACGGAGTTACGAAACTCCTAGAAAATCAATTTTAAAATCAACAGACGGGCTGTAACGCATTACAGGAACGCGTTACAAGCCCTGTAACGCATTCCGGTGATGCGTTACAAGCCTTTTAAGCCATTAAAAGGTGTAACGCATTCCGTGAATGCGCCACAGGGGTGTAACGCATTCCCGGAATGCGCGAACCCTTATTTTTTTTTCTTTTTTTTTTCTCCAGCAGCCGACAGCTTCTCTCCTCGGTTGTCGTGCATGCCTGACTTTCTCTGTCTGTGCTTCTCTTTAATTCCGTGCAGCAGCAAAAACAATAGCAGACAAAGTACAGATGCAGATGACACAAATATATATATATATATATATACTATATATACATATATTTACTTATTTAATTACGGATTTTAATTGAAAGAACTTCAAAAATTCATAATAAAAAATTTATACATCATAAAATTATGAAAAAAATACCCAGACGATCTACAACACTTGTAGAACCCAGATCAACATTCAAAATTATTCTGAGAAATGATTTCTCATCAGACAAAATTAATTCATGATATAACTTGTAAAAATCATAATTAATTCATACAAGCACATAAAATTCTGAAATTTTTACCACAGATCTATATGCATACAACCTGTGCTCTGATACCAATGTTGGATTTTTAACGCAGCGGGGTCATGGTAAAACACTTTTACACATACAAAATCCAAATAAAAGCATATAAATCGTGAATAAAAATTCGAGGGATCGAATCTAACCTTTTTAAAATAATTCGGAGACAACGATCAGAGATCCTTAGCAGTTGCTCCTCAAGTGTGAAGCACTCCACCGGTATCCACCAAGAAAACGATGTTAAGGAGGAGGAGGGAGGTGGAGAGAATTGGGTTTTCCAAACTTTTTGGGTTTTCGGGTTTTGATGTGGGTTAGAATAAAATAGGGTCTATAATAGTGTATTTATAGGCAAAATTTTCAGCTAAAATTTTCCCATAAATATTATTATTATTATTATCCCATTTATTATTCTCATTAATAATTAAAACACCTTTTAATCATTAATCCTTTTTCTAAACACTTTAGAAATAATTCTCTCTCTTGATTTAATTTCCAAAAATTAAATCCTTTAATTAATAATATTAAGAACTTTTCTTAATTAATTTATAATCAATTAAATCTCATTTAATCAATTATTAAATTTGCCAATTAATTATTTATTTCATAAATAAATGATTATTACCCATTATTAATTAATTCCTCCACCATTAAATCATTCTCTTTTTATGGTGTGACCCTGTAGATTCAATATTAAGCCGGTAGTAGAAATAAATAATAATAAAACTATTTTATCATTATTTATATAAATTCTCTAATTTATTAAATATGATTAATTAATTAATCACATTTATTCTACATCGTGAGGGATACTTCTCAGCATATCGCGACTATCCGGATAATATGAATTCACTGCTTAGAATACCAAGAACCTATTCAGTGAATAGTTACCATACAATAAACTCCTTCTACCATACAATGTCCCGATTAAATACAAGGCATGGATCTCGTGTCAAGCCTATCTAATTTAATCACTTGCTTACCATTTACTATGCGTAGTTCTATGCAAATTAGAAGCTCCTTTCTAATTTCATTCACTCTGGCCAGAGATTCCTGAACTAGCATAAGTGGATCAGCCTTGAACATTTGCTTCCTTCACTGGAAGGGGTAGATCCTTTATTGATCATACACTATCTTCGTGTACAAATTCCTGTACCCAGAAGAGCCCTAATAATTGTCCCTGGAGACTAAGAACTAAACCAAAGCATAGTTCAGTGTACACAAGATGACTATGATGACCTCAAGTCTAAGGATACTTGTACAACTATCACTAGGTGAACAACTGCTGACACGTGAGTGAACTCCATCAGTTGTTCAGCTGTGCGAGTCATGTTCAGTGAACTTATTCTATAATAAGCACCTACATACTAGCTATAGTGTCACCACACAAATGTCTATGGGAACAGACATCCTTCATAATGAAGCAAGCATAATATGTACCGATCTTTGCGGATTATTAATTACCAGTTAGTAATCCTATGACCAGGAACTATTTAAGTTTAGAGTTATCATCTTTTTAGGTCTCACTATTATGATCTCATCATAATCCATAAAAAGCTTTACTCTAAACTTTGGTATATCTTATTTAAACACTTAAATAGATAGAGCCCGTAATAAAAACAAAACAAGTCTTTTATTAAAATCAATGAAATCAAAAACAGATTATATAAAACGTTATTCCTAAATCCTAATACATGATTGGACTTAGGACATATTCCTTTCACAAATCCCAACTATTCAAACTTACAACTGAATATTAAACATCATTACAAACTTTACAAACTTAAACTATCCCAAAAGCTGTCAGCTAGCTTAACTCGATCAACCTGGACCCCTAGCTCTCGCACTGGATTGGGCATCCACGCTACTAACAGGTTCCTTCTTAACTGGAAAAGAACATAAACATCATCGCACAAATGAGCTAACTAGCTCAGCAAGTCACATTGACAATACTGAGAATAAATAATGATCAAGTGAAATGAGTTAAGGTATCAAGTGAACAATGGATAATGATTTAGAATTGGATATTAGATTTTCATTTTAAAAACCAAGGTTAGGCTGCTGATCAGTCACGCACTAACCCCGAGCAAGGCATATAGTTCTGCTCTAATTACTGGATCCAAGGCACACATTGGCCTAACTTGACCACCAATCTGGTCTGACCACGAATCTGGTCCATAATTTTATAAAACAATCCAATTCTATCATAATAATAGAATAAATAATGTAAAGCAATAAACATAATCATAAGCAACATTGGATGTCCAATAATGAGATGATTTCAATCTTCACAAAGGAACAATATGGCAATTTCAAAGAATGGCTGTCAGGTAATGAAAGAATTGGATAACAAAGGAATCAAAGTTTCAAGGTTACAAGGATTTGGTATTTCAAAGCATAAGGTATAATGGTTTGAATATGTAAGCAATCTTGATTCAGTGTTCGGTATTTAGTTTGTATGTATTTGTGGTGTAGTATCATATATCCGTGGTTCATATTTGGGTAATCAACAATCAATGGTTCAGAAAGAATAAGGTTTACGGCTCAAAGATCAATAGTTGGAATCAAGGTTTAGGGTCCAGTGATTCAAAGCACTTGCAATATAAAACAGGCTATCAATTATCTACAATATATCTCGAGAAAGTTCGGAACACTTGCCTGATATTAGCTTGCTATATTTCACTAACTTCCAATCACAATCTCCTATTCCTCGACTAGTTGCTTCCCTTTCCTACCCCTTGCCTCTTCTGCTCACATATCATAAGTATCTATCAATACTCAACTCATATGATTCTATTCGGTATACACTTCTATCTACCCTTCGTTTTACCCAAATCCGACTAACGGATTGAAAGTTATATTAAAAACAAGTAAACACTGATCATATACTCCGACAGTCAAACAAACAAGTCACATATAACACATAATACGTAAAACAATCAATGAAATTTCATTTATAAGAAAGTCTCGGGTCATAAACAGTCTTTCGGGTATTTAATATAATTTTGCAAATATATTTTGGAGTCAAAACGGGTCGTTGGATAAATTTTAAAGCAATAAACAGGGTTCGGTTGGCCAAATCTGGCTTTAAAATAATTTTATAATAATTATCGAGCCTTGAGAACAATTTAAAATAATATTTTAAAGCTCGAAACTATTTTTTGGAATTTTTAAATCAATAATAAATAATTAAATATAATTAAATAATTAATTAATAATTAATTAATAATTAATTAAATCAATTAATCAATTAATTTTCGAATTAATTGACCAATTAATTAATTAATTATTAACAAAAATTAATTAAATAATTAATTCAGATTTATTTTTGAATTAAAAATAATTTTTAAAATTAAAATAATAATTTTTGGAATTTTTAATAATTAAAAACGAATTTTTATAATTAATATAAATAGGAAATATGATTTTTAAATATTTTTAAAACAGGAATCCAAAATATGCAAACTCTGAAAACCTGGGGGACTAAACTGTTTCATTTTTAAAACTACAGGGGCTAAACGACGGGTTCGCCGGAGAACTCGTCTCCGACACCGGCACACCTTCACAACCTCCAGATTACATCTTCTAATCACCAAGAACTCAGTCATGCAATCAAGACAAACAACCTATCCCAGAATTGGCCGGAATATGGCCAGGAAGTTCGCTGGTTTCCGGTGAACTTTAAAAGACTACTCCGTTCAAACCAGGAATCGTCTGATAACATACTATACATGAATCGATTGCAAATTTCAAGGGGAACAAAACTCACTATCTCTCAACATCTGATAACCCCTAAATAAGAAACCCCCAAATTCAATCAAGAACATTCAAACGAATTATAAACCCTAATTTCTAAATTCGAAAATTAAACTCTACATGTTATTGAACTCCAAATCAGTCATATGACATATCAAAATCATCAGGAAGAAAAGCTCTTCAACATGCAAGCATCAAATCATTCAAACAATCATCCGAACAAAAATTCTTATTTTTAATCAAAATATTTCGAAATTAATAAAAATTATAGAAAAATAACCTTTAATTCTGCAGTTCTGAAACTTGGATAATCTGATAGTACTCCTTAAACCCTTCATTTTGATTACCAAAGCTTTCCAAACGGATTTCAATAACACCTCTGATTTGCAGTTTGATTCTTGAAATGTTTTATGAATATATGTATTTTCTCTATAAAATTATCTAATTACTGTTTGCAAATGATTTTCGGTACGAAATAAAATACGGTAAAGGCTATTTCTACTTACTGAAAATTAGTATCCCGTTGGATCATTCCGGATATAAAATAGTACGTTTATTTATAAAAACAGATCCAAACGGTACCGATTTTCGGGATAATTATCCAAAGCAGTATAATTTATACTACGGTCTTGGTCTCAGCACCTGGGTACACGTATTACGAGGTGATAAATGTAATAGTTTAATAAAAAGATCTCGTTTATCGAAAATACGAGTTTTATTGATTTACCGAAACAAATTTTGTATCGAAAATATTGCACCGGGACCCGCACAGGACAAACCGTACGCCGGATCGAAAAAGTCGAAACATGGATAATGCTCGGAATATTGAAATTAGGTAAGGAAGGAGTTCTCGGAAGAGTTTCGGGTTATAAAAACGTAAAAACGGGTGAAATCGGCTGGTTCCCGATTATATAAAATAGTTTATAATTACTCGGAAAAAGAATTTATAAAATCCATAAATTTCCTATAAAATCATAAATCAACATAAAATAAATAGGAAGATATGACAATTATCTATATTTTATTTTGGACATATAAAAATTGAAATACTCAATTTATATTATTTTTAATCATCCAAACACATATACCACTTAATAAATAATTCATAAAATAAATACTGAACATGCATAATATTTATTTATTAGAAAAAATAATTACACGATATATCCCAAATATTACATCCTCCCCCCCTAAAAGGATTATGTCCTCAGAATCTCCTAAGAAAACAGATGTGGGTATTTTTCTCTCATATCACTTTCTGAATCCCAGGTTGATTTTTCAACCTTCGGGTTTCTCCACGGTACTCTTACTAACTTTACCACTTTATTTCTTAACACTTTCTCTCTTTCTTCTAGAATCTCTATCGGACTCTCTACATATGACAAATCTGTTTGAAGTTCTTTTGGCTCATATTCGATTACATGCCTGGGGTCTGGATTATACTTCTTAAGCATCGATACGTGAATAACATTGTGAATGTGCTCCATGTGTGGGGGTAACGCCAACTCGTAAGCTACTTTGCCAACACGCTTTAGAATCTCAAAAGGTCCAACATATCTAGGGATCAGTTTTCCTTTCTTTCCAAATCTCGTCGATCCCTTCCACGGGGATACTTTTAACCATACCAGATTTCCCGCTTCGAATTCTATATCTTTTCTTGATTGATCTGCATACTTCCTTTGACGGTCTTGTGCTGCTATCAATCTCTTCTGGATAACTTCAACAACTTCCTTCGTCTGTTACACCAATTCAGGTCCAAGTATTTTGCGTTCTCCTACTTCGTCCCAATATACGGGAAATCGACATTTGCCTCCATAGAGAGCTTCAAAAGGTGGCATCCCAATACTGGCATGATAACTGTTGTTGTAAGAAAATTCTACCAAGGGTAAATGCTCATCCCAACTTCCTTAGAAATCAATAGCACAAACACGTAATATGTCTTCGATTGTCTGGATTGTTCTTTCACTCTGGCCGCCCATCTGTGGATGGTAAGCCGTATTCATATTCAGTCTCATTCCCAAACATTCTTGAAAACTTTTCCAAAACCTCGAATTAAACCTCGGATCTCGATCGGATACGATAGACACAGGAACTCCGTGACGAACTACGATTTCTTTCAGGTACATATGGACTAATTTTTCTAATGAAAATCTTTCATTTATAGGCTGAAAATGAGCTGACTTGGTAAGTCTATCCACTATAACCCAAATGGCATCATGATTGGCTTTTGTTCTTGGTAATCCGACTATGAAATCCATGGCAATGTGTTCCCATTTCCACTCTGGAATCTCTAATGGCTGCAATAATCCACTTGGTCTCTGATGCTCTGCTTTAACTCTCAGACATGTATAACATCTGCTAACCCATTCTGCAATCTCCCTCTTCCTATCTGGCCACCAATAATTTCCTTTAAATCTCTGTACATCTTGGTATTCCCTGGATGGATTGAATACCTTGAATTATGAGCTTCCTGTAAAATTTCATTGTTCAATTCCGTTACTGGTGGAATCCAAATTCTAGAAGAAAACCTAAGAATATTTTGATCGTCCTTTTGTGTGCACAATTCCTCACCTACCAAACAATTAATGTCCTGATCCATTATCTCCTCTTGACATTTCCTTATCTTCTCTAACAACTCCGGCTGCAAAGTCATACTATACATTTTCGCTTCATCAGGCTTGCAAACTCTAATTTCCAATTCTAGTTTCTAAAATTCCTTGTATATCTCTTCGGGTACTGATAACACATTCAACTTTTCTTTCCGACTTAACGCGCCCTCCATAACATTTTCTTTACCGGGATGATAGTTAATCGTGCAGTCGTAATCCTTAATCAACTCTAACCATCTTCTCTATCTCATATTAAGCTCATTCTGTGTGAATATGTACTTTAAGCTTTTGTGATCCGTATAAATCTCGCACTTTTCTCCATATAGATAATGTCTCCAAATCTTCAAAGCAAATACTATGGCTGCTAACTCGAAATCATGAGTAGGATACTTTTGTTCATGTGGTTTCAATTGCCTTGACGCATACACAATAACCTTATCGTGTTGCATCAGAACGCATCTGAGTCCTTTATGAGAAGCATCGCTATAGATTACGAAATTCCCTTGATCGTTTGGAAGTGACAAAACAGGTGTTGTAATTAATCTTCGCTTCAATTCCTGAAAACTTTCTTCACATTTGTCATTCCATATAAACTTTTCATTCTTCCGTGTAAGCTTCGTCAATGGTGTTGCAATCCTTGATAAATTTTGAACAAATCGGCGATAATATCCCGCTAATCCCAAGAAACTTCTTACCTCTGTTGGTGTTCTCGGTCTTTCCCAATTTGTAATCGCTTCAATCTTCGATGGGTCCACTTTGATCCCTTCATTACTGACTATATGTCCTAAGAACTGAACTTCCTGTAACCAAAACTCACACTTCGAGAATTTAGCATATAACTTCTTCTTTCTTAAAATCTCCAAAGTTGTCCTCAAATGTTCTGCATGATCCTCTTCTGTCTTTGAATAAATCAAAATGTCATCTATAAACACAATAACAAATTTGTCCAAGTATTCCTTGAAAATTCTGTTCATCAGGTCCATGAATGCTGCCGGGGCATTAGTTAATCCAAAAGACATTACTAAAAATTCATAATGTCCATACCTTGTTCTGAAAGCTGTCTTTGGTATATCTTCTGGCTTAATCTTTAGTTGGTGATATCCCGATCTCAAATCGATCTTGGAGAAGTACTTGGCTCCTTTTAATTAGTCGAACAAATTATCAATTCTAGATAACGGGTACTTGTTCTTGATAGTAAGCTTGTTGAGCTCTCGATAGTCAATGCACAGTCTCATGCTTCCATCCTTCTTCTTGACAAATAGCACCGGTGCACCCCACGGGGATACACTGGGTCTGATTACTCCTTTCTCTAACAATTCTTGCAATTGCTTTGCTAGTTCCTTCATTTCAACGGGCGCCATTCTGTATGTGGGCTTAGATACTGGTTCCGTTCCAGGTGCTAAGTCAATCGTAAACTCAATTTCTCTGTCCGGAGGAAGTCCTGGTAATTTATCGGAAAATACGTCTGGAAATTCATTGACTACTGAAATATCTTCAAGTTTTACTGGCTCCTAACTTCTATCAATCACATATGCAACGAAATGCTCGCATCCTTGTCATAGTAACTTTTTAGCTTGGATCAGCGTTAAAACTTCTTTGCTTGCTTCTAGCCCTTAAACGTTACTATCCTTTCGTCTGGCGTCTTCACCATTACATTCTTATTTCGACAATCAATCTGGGCATCGTGCTTAGATAATTAATCCATCCTAAGATAACGTCAAACTCTCCTAGCTTAAATTGTATCAAGTCCACACAAAACTTACTACCAGAAATCTCAATTTCACAATTCCCACAAACTTGATTAATAGATATACGTTCTTGATTTGCTAATTCCACAGTCATTATTTCATTTAAATACTCAACTGAACAATTTAACTTACTAACAAAGTCTTGAGAAATAAATGATCGAGTTGCTCCCGAATCTATTAACACTTTGGCACAAAAAGAATTCACATTAAGCGTACCTGCCACGACATCAGTATCCTGGATAACTTCCTTCACAGTCATATCAAAAACTCTAGCCCTTGGAGTCTCATTCACTGCTGGAGTAGATCCCATAATTCTCAATGCATTGCTGACTGGGGCTGGTGTCTTGCAATCCCTAGCAATATGTCCTGGCTTCCCACATTTAAAGCATGTAAATCCAATAGTTGGAACTTTAAGCGCTGGATTCCGAGTAGGCTGATCCTTGTTTACTGGTACTCTCGCTGGCTGGTTGCGGCACTCCCTCGAATAGTGCCCTTTCTGATTACACTTGAAACAAACCACGTTCAACTTATTACAAACTTCTCCGTGTTTCTTCCCACATACTTGACAATCTGAAAAAGTTAGCCTCAACTGATTCGGCTAATTCACATTGATTGGATGTTTCCTTGACCTTCGTCGCCTGCATTCTGTTCTTTGACATTAAAATTTATCCCTGGCTGAAACTTGCCCTTCTTAAAATTTGGAAACTTTCCTGGTTGTGACTGTCCTTCATTCTCTGCAAACTTTCTCTTCTTACTTTCCTTTTCTTTCTGTGACATCTCGCTCTCAGTTTCTGTAATCATGGCCTTCTCTACAACTCCTGCATAGGTATCTAATTCAAATATGGCTACCTTCCATCTGATCCATGGCTTCAGACCTTGCTGGAATCTCTTCGCCTTCTTCCTGTCAGTATCTACATATGATGGCACATACCTTGACAACTCTTCAAACTTACTCTCATAATCAGCTACCGATATATTTCCTTGCTTTAACTCTAAAAACTTCAGCTCCATTTGATCCTGAACAAACTCGGGAAAATACTTTTCTAGAAACAATTCTTTAAACCTCTCCCAAGTAATAACATTTGTACCTTGTAATGTCTTCACAGTTTCCCACCAATAGGTGGCCTCATTCTTTAAATAATAACTTGCAAACTCAACCTTCTGTTCTTCCTTTACTTTAACTAAAGCAAACGACTTTTCTATTTCCTTTAACCAAACATTCGCTTCAATCGAATCTAAGGAACCCTTCAATTCTGGTGGGTTCACCACCTGGAAAGTTTTGAAAGTTACCTGGGGATTGGTCTATCTTTGTTGTTATTGAGTCATGTGAACTGTTTGTTGAGCCAAGATTTGAAGAATCTGGGCTACTGCTGGGTCTATGGGTCCTGGGTTTGCATTCTGGTTGGTATTATCTTGGTTGTTGTTGTTGTTTTCTTCATTCTGGGTGTTGGTGCGGGTATTTCTTCTGCGAGGCATTTTCTGTAAAGAATCAAACAACTTATTTAGCATTTAAATCAAATCCTTTGCATAAAAGAAAAGTTTTGTAAAACAAAAATATCTCTTTTTTTAAAAAAATAGTTGTAATAGTTGAATTAAGTAAATTGCATGCTTCTTTACATAATGTAAACAGTAAAAGGGGGTAGGGCACATGGTATCACAGGAGGTATAACTGGTGCAATAAATAAAATAAAGTAAAACATGTGCAGTAATGTAAATGACAATGCTGAAAAGGAAAAAGGTACTGATATATATAGATCAAAAGTTTTAGGTAGTACAAGCGTAAAGACACTTCAAAAGTAAAAGGAAAAGGGTACAACAAACCTACTCACTAGTCAGCAGATCTAGTCTATAAATATAACCCAAAAGTCTACTAATACACACTACACACTACTATACATGCTAAACAACCACAACAACACTGTTAGTCCCTTAACAATGTAGCAAGAATTACAGAAGGGGGTTAAATGGAATTCTTGAACCTTTTTCTTGAAATAAAAATGTTCAACTCGATTAAAGATATATTTGTTTTGATCAGCACAATGCGGAATGTAAACTTAATTGAATCAAAACATAAGTAATTAAAAACAAGAGTCTTTAAAAACTTTCTGGTGGATTTAAACAATTCCACCAGAGATATATATAATATATCGAGAGGACTCTGTGTGCAGAAATTCTCACAGCTGCTTACAAATGGAACTACTGAGAATACAGGAAATGCTAAAGATTCTGCTTACAAAGATTTCTCTGTTTTTGTGTTTTTCAGCTATCTCAGTTATTTTTCTATTTGCTACTCTCTTGGTTTATATAATACCAAGATTACAAAGTCAAAAAGACTGAACAAATATAAAATCTAACAGTCTTAAGCTTTGCTGCTTTTCGTCTTCTATTACCCAGTTAATGGGCTTCCACAGTGTGTTTGTATACATCTCGACGGCTGTGTGTCAGCTTTCACTGTTCAACTGCTGTTTGAATTCTTCATATGATCATCCGTCGACTTTCGGAACATCCGTTGATGGTTTAATTGATCATCCGTCGACTGCTATATTAAACATCCGTTGATAGTCATTTGATCATCCGTCGATGGCTTTGTGAATCATCTGTCGGTAGCTATTTTGGCACTTGACTCTATTTCACTTATGCAGAATTACAAGACATCATTTATGTACAATTAATCAACCTATTCTGCATATCTAGTTAAAGTCAACATGACTTATATGCTACTACAGATTCTATACAAAGGTGCATACATAACTGTGCTACAAACTTATTATTACACAAGCTACTCACTCGATGGATAATAAGCTAATCATCCGTCGGGACTATAATGAGTTATCCATCGGGACTATAATTCTTATCCATCGAGTGCTACATAATTTCACTAAGTAAAATCTACTTAGATGTTTTGTTTATGAAATCATCAAGTACACAATATATGCACAACAATCTCCCCCAATTTATGTCTACTGGAATTGTAGCCATAAATTAAGAGATACTTGATGATAACAAAACATCCTGAACATACATCTTTAAAGATAAGTAGATAAACTGAAAGTGCTTCAATTAAACAAAATGTACAAGGTTTGGCTCACAGTCAATTCAAGATGCTCCTCTAGCCTGAGCAGATTTTTCTAGTTCCTTGAAGGTCTGGATCTTCTTCCAAGCTTTCTGTTATTTTCCTCAATTTGATTCTGGAGCTGCCTGTGGAATTCCAGTTCATCAGATTCTGAGAGATCTAGGTTTTCTTGCATTTCCAAGAGAGTCTCATTGCTAGAGATACTCAGTTGGTCTTCTAATCTGAAGAATCTTCTCACACCCTTGTCATCCATGAATTCCATCAGCCAGTAGGGCCTTAAATGCACTCTTCTCCCTGTATATGGGATGATTAGTGTCTTTGGGAGTGCATCTTTAGCTCTAACACTCCTCAGCTCTTCAATCTTCTTCCATACTAGTCTTCTTGCAGTTACATTGAACCCAAAGTTTTTCTTGAAGGATGAATAGACTTTAATCAGCACAGCTTGGCTTTCTTGAAGAATCCTGTGAAGTGGCCACTGAATCTCCCTTCCTCCTTTATACTTGAACACCAATCTTTCAGGTAGGTTTCTGTATGCATCAATTGCCCTTACTTCATCCAGTTCATCCAGATAAATATTTAGATCTGAAAATTCTTTGATGTCACACAAGTACAAGTAGTCTCCCCTGTTGACCTTGGGTTGAGCTTTAACTACTGACTTGGATTTGAGAGGTGACAACTTCACTTTCTTGACTGCCTTTGACTTTGTCCTTTTTGGCTTGCTAAGGATTGGTAAGTTGAAGTCAGGAATTGGTATTTTATCCCACTCTATTGGCTCATCCTTTGTCACAATAGGTTCACCATGTATGTTCCTGTAGGGATCCACCACCCTTATGTCTTCAAATACCACAGAGGGCTTTGATGTTTGAGTTGTAGTTTGAGTGGATTCCTTAGGAAATTGATCTTCCAATTCCTTGTCAACAACATCCAGTTTCCTTTTTGTTCTTCTAGCCAATTCTTTCTTCCTTGGGGATTTCTTCTGTTCTTCAATTTTCTTCTTTGATTCAGCAGCTTCAGATGGTTGAGAGGGAATTTGTTGAGAAGAGTTTACAGCCTGTAGCTTGACCAAGATAGCAATCTGATCTTTCTTTTGTTAGACTTCTTTGCATATAGAGCAGCTTGCCTCTTTTCCTGCTTTAATCTGGCTTTTTCCTCTTTCTTTGCATGAGCAAATTATGGATGTCCAGCTACCACACAAATTTCCTTTCCATTTCTGAATATCTTAGCAATTCTCCTTTTTGAAGCTGAATCAGCTGGATCTTTATAGAAGACAATAGATCTTGACAGAAGCTTCTTTTCATCAGGCTTGGGTGTCTCATACACAGTGTCCATAGGGTTCTTCCAAGATGACTTTGGATAATTTGCCCTTGGTTTAAGAATTGTTTCAGCCTTTGTAGACTTGATGCAGGAAGATTGTCCTTTTTCCAGATAGTTCATGCTCATCTCATTCACACTGATTGGCTTGACATGAGAGTGATGGATGGCTGACTGAACTAGCTCCTTGACTAGTTCAAACTTTTTCTGTATCTCATCATCAATCTTATTCCAGTTGATCAAAATCAACTTTCCTTTTTCAGCAACTTTCAAATTTGCTGCTGCTGCTTTATTTAGATCTATACCATCTGCAACTGTTGGCTTGGAGACTGTAATTGAAGGTACAATTACTTTTTCTGATTTGTACTTGAAGTTTCTCCCCCTCAGTTGGTCCTTTCTCCCCCTTACTTGATTCTCTCTCCCCCTTTTTGTTATCATCAAGATGAGGAGTTAGGCCTTGTGCTTTAGCCAGTTGCATGAGAAGATTTGTCTGAGTCTGTTGATTTTGAAGAAGGATAGCCACTGAATTCTCAATAACTTGAACTCTGTTTTCCAACTTAGCTAGCTTCTTTTCAGAATCTGATTCTCTCCTCAATCTTAGTAATAGATCTTGCATGGTACCATATGGCATTACTGAATCCAGCTTCTCAGAATTGTATGTCTTCAAGTCAGCTATATCTCTTTTTAGTTCATCCACACTCATATTATGTCTTAAGTGCTGGATCTTCATGAGATGTAGAGAGTCTAGGTGAGCTTGAAGAATAGCCTTGGCACCAGCATCTGAAGTTTCCTGATGGGCCTTTTGAATAGCCATCACTAGCTTGACCAAAGACACATCAAATTGTTCTGGTGTAGATTCCTTTGTCCATGCCCATCCAGGTAAATTTAAAACAGAACTTGGGCCTTCATCTCCCCCTAAGTCCATGCTTTCATCCAAAGAAACAGAGTCATCATCATTAGAATTTACTCCAAATTCTTCAGATGGCTCACCAGCTTGAGAAGGCATCCTATTGACAGCAGCTTTATCTCTTTGAAGAGATTCTGAGGTGTGTACTAAATTCAAAGTCTAATCTGCCTCCACATTGCCCTGAGCAGCTAATAATTGATAGGTTGACACAGGATGAGTAAAAGTGTCAGCATCCAAGGAAATGTTATCAATTTCAGCTTTGTAATGTTGCTGAAATTGTCTTCCCTTTTCAGCATCATCCACAATCATTGACTCACTAGCAATGGATGGATCCACCCTTATTTCTCCTGTACCTGCCTTTCTCTCATTATCTCTCTTTTTTTTTGCATCAGGGTCTCACCCTGGCTCCCCACCCTCACACCCTCACCTTCACCTACTAAGGTGGAACTCCTCTCACTCACTTTTGCCAATCCTGAATGAATGGATTGCTGAGATTCACTCTTTTCCTCTCCTTTTGCCTGGGAGCAACCCAGCCTCTCACTCAATGCACTCTCCTCTCTCAGTCCTAAGAGTGACTGTATTACCACTAAATCTTCTGGACTAGAAATAATTAAAGTTTGAAGTTCTGCAGAGACACTCGACGAATAAGTGATATCCATCGGGTGAGTGGTAAAGCTATCTGACGGATAACTGCTGTTAAGCTTATCCGTCGGGATACAATCACTACTCGACGGATGAGCAATATCCATCAAGAGAGTAGAAATGAATGAGGTGGGAAGAGAAACTATTGTTGACTCTGTGTTGATTGAAGTTATTTGAGGCACAGATGTCACAATAGTGTCTGAAAGAATTGGCAAGTGAGCCAACAAATCATCTAAAAGATGATGCTCACTTGCACTAGATTTTGGCTTCCCCAATAGAGTTAAAGAAGGGGAATCAGGAATTGAAGTGTTTATCATATCCACTTCCAGAGAGTTTGTTGGTGAGTATGGTGTTTCAGAGGCTTCTACTATAAGAGATTTTGGCTGTGACTCCACATTTATTGGAGCCACATCAAACTGAATTTGAGAAAGTGCAGGGACTGTGTCTTTAGCACCAGTTTGCACTGTGTGTGTGCCCTGTGCATCCCCAGTTGTTTTGGATTTCTTCTTTCTTGTGTAAGTTTGGGGTGAGCTTGTGTCCCTAACCCTTTTGGCCTGTGCTCTTGGCTAAGAGCTTTGTTCAATAGCCACATCCTTTTGGGAGGATGCAGCTAGAAGTGAGCTTTTGTCCTTTTAAAACACTGCAGTTTGTTGGGAAACTGCAGTGTGGCTAGGCTGGGATTCACTCAACTCTCCAACCTTATCCTTGGGGTTTCTTTGATGTTCACCCCTTCCCTCACCTAACTGACCCTCCTTCACTCTCCCCTCTTTGGCTTTGGTGGATTTTTCAACTGGTACCTTTTGAGAGATACCAGAGGGGGTTTTCTTTGACTTGGATTTAGAAATTACAGTAGTTTTGGCAGCTTTGGTAGGCAACTGTTTGGTCATTGTCACAGTTGCCATAGCTACTCCTGAACTCAAAGAAATTGAGGAGATTGGAATAGTTGAGGGTATGGATGAACTTACCTCACTTACCTGAGGTGTCTGCATTACAGGAAAGTAGAACATTGGCACATCCCTATGATGGTTGGTTCTGTTCAAATCTGCAATGATTCTTCTCTCTTGAACCCAACAAGCTAATTTGTTGTTTGGGTTCTCAAGTACAATCTCTTGACAAAGATGGTTAGCCAATATCATGAAAAATCTAGCATAATATACATTCTTTCCCCTTTTGGCTAACTCACCTAGTTTAAAACCTAACTCATACAAGACAAGGTCACTGAAATTGTAAAATTTATCTGTAACTAGCATGTATAGCATGTTAAGCATGGAAATGTTCACAGAGTCAAAATTACTAATTTTTCCAGAGAAAACTTTAGTCACAACATCACACATGAAACTCCATTCCTTCCTAAGACCTAATCTTCTAATATCACTTAGCTTAGTAGAAGGAAGTGCATAATGCATTGAATTAAGCATATTGATAATATCAGTGTCAGTGTGTGGTGAAGTTACATTATCATCAGGAATTTTGAAACATGCTTTTATCACATCACTATTGATACAAAACTCATTACCTTTGATAGTTAGGGTGATGGTTTTGTCAGTAGAGTTGTAGATTGCAGTGGTCCACATCTCTTCAACAACTTCACAGTAAACTGTGGGTGATTCAAGCATGGCATAACTTAACTTGCATTTCTTCATGAAGTCCATCATCTTGTGATAGTCTTCTGATTGCTGAATACCCTTATTGACCAAAGCAGTGAAGTTGTTCTTCTCATAAATGAACCCAGTCTGAGACATAATCTTTACTACATGTGTCATTGTTAGAGAATGAAAGCTTGAAGAGAAAGAGGATATTTGCTTGAGAGAGAATAAAATAAAAGCAGTTGAATTTGAGAATGATAAAAGAAAATAATTGGAATGAAACAAGCTTTTATACTATCTCAAAAACAACGGATGAAAATAATAAAGAAAAGTAAATTACCCAATAGAAATTGCCTAAATTATCCGTTTAAAAATAAACTGTAAAAATTCCACCCATTATCTGTCGTGTAATGCTCACAAACTGTAAGTATACTCGATGGATAATGTTCAGGGAATTAACGGTTAAGATTTAGACACTTCGACGGATGAGGATAAACTGTTATCCGTCGAGTTTTAAAAGATTCCAGAAAAGTAATTGATTTTTTTTTGCACATAGTACATCGACGGATGACTCAACTCGATGGATAATGGTCATCCGTCGAGATGCAAATTTTGACGTAGCCAAAATTTCACTCATGACTAAAAATCAGTTAAATTTCTGGCTATATATCAACTTGCAAAATAACTCAGATAGATTCAAGAGTAATTAAGCATACCTAACTCACTTACCAACCTAGAAAAGGTGGATTCATCCAGTGGCTTGGTAAATATATCTGCAAGTTGCTTCTCACTTGGAACAAAATGTAACTCTACAGTACCATTCATTATATGTTCCCTTATGAAATGGTACTTGATATCTATGTGCTTTGTCCTTGAATGTTGCACTGGATTTTCAGTGATGGCAATTGCACTTGTGTTATCACAGAAAATAGGAATCCTCTCAACTTGCAAACCATAGTCTAGCAATTGATTTTTCATCCATAAAATCTGTGCACAGCAACTGCCAGCAGCAATATATTCAGCTTCAGCTGTAGAAGTAGAAACTGAATTTTGCTTTTTACTGAACCAGGACACAAGCTTATTTCCTAGAAATTGACCAGTTCATGTTGTGCTTTTTCTGTCAATTCTGCAACCTGCATAATCTGCATCTGAATAACCAGTTAGATCAAAACCAGAATTTCTAGGATACCAAATGCCAAGTTTTGGTGTTCCCTTGAGATATCTAAAAATTCTCTTAATAGCTATCAAGTGAGACTCTCTAGGATCAGCCTGAAATCTAGCACATAAACATGTAGCAAACATTATATATGGCCTACTAGCTGTTAAGTACAGAAGTGAGCCAACCATGCCTCTATAGCTTGAAATATCCATAGACTTTTCAGTAGTGTTTAGTTCAATCTTAGTTGCAGTGGCCATAGGAGTTTTTGCAGATGTGCAATCCACTAGATCAAACTTCTTTAAGAGATCAAAAATATATTTAGTTTGACTAATGAATATTCCATCACTAACTTGCTTAACTTGTAAACCAAGAAAGTAAGTTAGTTCTCCCATCATACTCATTTCATACTTACTTTGCATCAGTTTGGCAAACTTTTTACAAAGTTTTTCATCTGTAGAGCCAAAAATAATATCATCTACATAAATTTGAACAAGTATGCTAGAGCTATTAACATTTCTGAAAAATAAAGTTTTATCTACAGTACCTCTTGTGAAGTGATTTTCCAAAAGGAACTTTGATAAAGTGTCATACCAGGCTCTAGGTGCTTGCTTCAGTCCATAAAGTGCTTTCAGTAGATAATAGACATACTCTGGAAAATTTGGATCTTCAAAGCCAGGAGGTTGACTAACATACACTTCTTCCTCCAAATCTCCATTTAGAAAGGCACTTTTGACATCCATTTGATAGACCTTGAAATTGGCATGGGCTGCATAGGCTAAGAAGATTCTGATGGCTTCAAGTTTTGCAACAGGAGCAAATGTTTCATCAAAATCTATTCCTTCTTGCTGGCAATAACCTTTAGCAACCAATCTGGCTTTGTTCCTTACTACTATGCCATTTTCATCCATCTTGTTTCTGAATACCCATTTGGTCTCTATTGGATTCTTTCCTTTAGGCTTGGGTACCAGCTTCCATACTTTATTCCTTTCAAATTGGTTTAGCTCCTCTTGCATAGCTAAAATCCAATCAGGATCTAACAAGGCTTCTTCTACCTTCTTTGGTTCTTCCTTTGACAGAAAGCTGCTGTATAGACATTCTTCTTGAGTTGCTCTCCTGGTTTGAACTCTAGAAGAAACATCACCAATAATCAGTTCAAAGGGGTGATCTTTTGTCCATTTCCTTGGTTGAGGTAGATTAGCTCTAGATGAAGAGACCTCAATGTTGTCTTGATGTGTGATTGAGTTTTGATTGTTAGAAACTCCCCCTGAGTTTGTGGATCTTTGATTTGAGAAAGGGGTACTTTCTATGGGTGATCTGCCTTGACTTCCTACTCCTTTTGATAACCCGAAGGATGGTGAATTTTGAGTACCGACGGATGAGGCAGGTTGTCTACCGATGGATAACACAGATTGCCTTCCGACGGATGAAGCATTTTGTAACTCGACGGATGTTGAGTTTTGTGCTTCATTGGTGGTAGATTTATCTGCATTATCCTTATACACTGTTTCTTGATCACTTTCATCATCACTTCCATCACTGACCATCTCAATATTGTCGAATTTGAGGCTCTCATGGTAATCTCCATCTTTCAGTCCTTCAATCTTTTTATCATCAAATATAACATGTATAGATTCCACAACAATGTTGGTTCTTAGATTGTAGACTCTATATGCTTTACCAACAGCATATCCAACAAAAATTCCTTCATCTGCTTTAGCATCAAACTTTCCATTTTGATCAGTTTGATTTCTCAGAATATAAAATTTACAGCCAAAGACATGAAGAAAGTTTAGAGTTGGCTTCTTGTTCTTGAACAATTGATAAGGAGTCATGCATCTTGCTTGATTAATCAGAGAGATGTTCTGAGTGTAGCGTGCAGTGTTTACAGCTTCAGCCCAGAAATATGTTGGTAATTTTGATTCTTCAAGCATTGTCCTTGCAGCTTCAATAAGAGATCTGTTCTTTCTTTCCACTACTCCATTCTGTTGTGGAGTCCTTGTTGCTGAAAACTCATGCAAGATCCCTTTTTCCTCACAAAATGCTCTCATGACATAGTTCTTGAACTCAGTTCCATTGTCACTCCTGATTCTTCTAACTTTGAAATCAGGATGATTGTTAACTTGCCTTATGTGATTGATGATGATTTCACTAGCCTAATCTTTAGACTTTAGGAAATATGTCCAAGAGAACTTTGAGAAATCATCTACAATTACTAGGCAAAATCTTTTCTTTGAAATTGACAATACATTGACTGGTCCAAACAAATCCATGTGAAGCAGTTGCAGAGGCTCTTCAATTGCTGAATCAAGTTTCTTCCTGAATGATGCTTTGATCTGCTTCCCTTTTTAGCAGGCATCACACAGTCCATCCTTTGTAAACTCCACTAGAGGAATGCCTCTTACTAGTTCTTTCTTTACCAGCTCATTCATGGTCTTGAAGTTTAAATGGGATAGCTTCTTGTGCCATAGCCAACTTTCATCTTGACTTGCTTTACTGAGAAGACAAGTTACAGATTCTGCTTCAGTTGAGTTGAAGTCAGCTAGGTACACATTTCCTCTTCTCACACCAGTGAGAACCACTTTGTTGTTTTGATTGTTAGTCACAACACAGGCTTCTTTGTTGAAGGTTACTGAGTTGCCTTTGTCACAAAGCTGACTGATACTCAACAGATTATGTTTGAGACCATCCACTAAGGCAACCTCTTCAATGATGACATTGTCCTTTGAAATCAAGCCATATCCCACAGTATAACCCTTGCTGTCATCTCCAAAAGTAATACTTGGGCCAGCTCTCTCCTTAAACTCTGTGAGCAGGGTAGAATCACCAGTCATGTGTCTTGAACAGCCACTATCCAAGTACCAAAGATTCTTTTTGTTTCCCTGCACACATCAAAATCAAATCAAGTTGATTTTGGTACCCAAGTTTCCTTGGGTCCTGCCTTGTTAGCTTTCTTCTTCTGTTTCTTAGGTTTTATCTCATTTGACTAAGGAATTTCAGATTCTTCCTTAGTCAATTGGGTTGTACCTTTGAAACCACTAAATGCAACATAATTATCATGCATGTTATGGCTAACAGGAAATGGCATGCTTGGTGCAAACATGTTATTCCAGTAAGGCATGTTAAATGGCATTTGAGGCATAATGTATGCAGCATAACATGGATTAGGTGCAAATGGCATATTAGCAAACTGTGCATTCATATTCTGTGTAGGCATAGCATTAACAGGCATGGGAGGCATGGCATTCATGTTAGGAAATTGAGGCTGAACAGACATGGGAGTAGGCATGGCAGATTTGCAATTAACAGACAAATGATTTACACTACCACACTTGACACAGATTTTTCTAGGAGCATATTTATCAGGTGTGTAGTTATTATGTTTGTTAATCCCGACTTTACCATTCCAATTGTTTTTCTTTTTAGTCTCTGTTTTTATACCTCTATTTTCTCAAGTCTGTCACTTAACTGTTTGATAGTCATGTGACCAACATTAGCCGTTTTCCCTTTCTTAGCTTGACTTGACTCTCCTGAAATAAAGTTCTTGGAAACAGACCCATACTTATCATTTACCTTGATTAATTTAGCTTTGCTAATGAGTTTGCTTACAGTCGACGGATGAGGAATTTTATCATTCGACGGATAACACTTTTTGTTATCCGACGGATAGTCCTCATCATCCGTCGAGTCTACATCTGTCAACAACCCATCTACCAAAATAGGTTCTAGTTTCTCTTTATTCTTTTTCCAGGCTTCATCACAAAAAGACTCAATTCCTTGAACTTTGGTGATTTGAGCATGAACATCCCTGGATGTTTTCCATGCTTTAATCACCTCTTGTTCACGCTCGAGCTGCTTCTTCAAAATTTCTTCCTTTTTCAAGGACTCAGTTAATTCCTCCTTGGCAATCTTACACTCAATTTTTAGTTTCTCAAACTCAACAAACTGAGACTCAAGCACATTATTCCTCTCACTTAAAAATAAGTTGTTTTCTTTGATTTTAGCATTTTCTTTAGTGAGAGACTTTAGTGTAACACATAAATGATACAATTCTGTAGACATGTCATTTATGGCATCATTACACTCAACTTTAGATAAATGTGCAAGGTTTGTAGTAATTACCTGATTTCTTGAGGAACTTGTCTATAGTTCATCAGACTTGGCCATTAGGGCTAGATTGACATAGCTGGCATCTTCATCTTCATCCAAACCATCTGCTGCCCAGTCATTCTCTTGTGTAATAAAAGCCCTTTCCTTTTGTTTGAGTAGATTAAAGTATTTTTGCTTATAATCCACAGACTCAAAGCTTTTCTTACTGGAATCTGACTTTCTACACTCATTTGCAAAATGCCCTGCCAAGCCACATTTGAAACATTTGAATTTTGACTTATCCACCATGTTTCTATTTGGCTTGGCTGCTCGAAAGTTCTTTTTGAACTTGAGCTTGGCAAATCTTTTTGAAAGAAATGCTAGGTGCTCATCAATGTCTTTCATGTCATCTTGGCTCAATGATTCTTCACTTTCTACAGCTAGCCCCTTACCCTTATTCTCACAGACCTTTGAAGTTGATTCTATAGCTTCCATCTTCACTTCCTTCTCCTTTTCCAGATCAGCAACTAGTGCAATGGATCCTCCTTTCTTCTTTCCTCTCTCCATTCTTTCATCCTGCTCTATCTCAAGCTCATAGGTCTTCAGAATGCCATACAGTCTCTCCAAAGTAAACTCCTTATAATCTTGTGAGTTTCTCAATGAGACTGTCATTGGTTTCCATTCCTTTGGAAGAGATCTGAGAAATTTCAGATTGGAGTCTTTAGTTTGATAGACTCTTCCATGCAACTTAAGAGCATTTAGTAGTTTTTGGAATCTACTAAAAATGTCAGTGAGTGACTCACTTTCTTCATTGTGAAAATGCTCATATTGATGAATCAGAAGCTGCATTTTATTTTCTCTAACTTGCTCAGTGCCATCACAAATTATCTGTATTGTGTCCCAAACTTCCTTGGCAGTTTTGCAGTTGATGATGTTATCAAACATGTCTGTATCAACACCATTGAACAGAATGTTCATGGCCTTTTTATCTTTCCTGACTTGTTCAATGTCAGGATCAGACCATTCATGCCTTGGCTTTGGAACAGATGGCTCGTTTCCTGTAGCAGCTCTCATTGGAACATGAGGGCCTCTTTCTATGCAGTCCGCATAGGCCTCATCTTGAGAAAGCATACGAAGATGCATCTTTACCTTCCAATGATGGTAATTATCTTTATCAAGAAAAGGAATCTTGACTCCAACATCTTTCTTGTTCATCTTGCTGAATTGTTTTGATCTTTAAAGTCTTTGTAGATTAAGAGCTTGCTCTGATACCAATTGTTAGTCCCTTAACAATGTAGCAAGAATTACAAAAGGGGGGTTGAATGGAATTCTTGAACCTTTTTCTTGAAATAAAAATGTTCAACTCGATTATAGATATATTTGTTTTGATTAGCACAATGCGGAATATAAACTTAATTGAATCAAAACATAAGTAATTAAAAATAAGAGTCTTTAAAAACTTTCTGGTGGATTTAAACAATTCCACCAGAGATATATATAATATATCGAGATGACTCTGTGTGCAGAAATGCTCACAGCTGCTTACAAAAGGAACTACTGAGAATACAAGAAATGCTAAAGATTCTGCTTACAAAGATTTCTCTGTTTTTGTGTTTTTCAGCTATCTCAGGTATTTTTCTATTTGCTACTCTCTTGGTTTATATAATACCAAGATTACAAAGTCAAAAAGACTAAACAAATATAAAATCTAACAGTCTTAAGCTTTGTTGCTTTTCGTCCTCTATTACCCAGTTAATGGGCTTCCACAGTGTGTTTGTATACATCTCGACGTTTGTGTGTCAGCTTTCACTGTTCAACTGCTGTTTGAATTCTTCATATGATCATCCATCGACTTTCAGAACATCCATTGATGGTTTAATTGATCATCCGTCGACTGCTATATTAAACATCCGTTGATAGTCATTTGATCATCCGTCGATGGCTTTGTTAATCATCCGTCGGTAGCTATTTTGGCACTTGACTCTATTTCACTTATGCAGAATTACAAGACATCATTTATGTACAATTAATCAACCTATTCTGCATATCTAGTTAAAGTCAACATGAATTATATGCTACTACAGATTCTATACAAAGGTGCATACATAACTGTGCTACAAACTTATTATTACATAAGCTACTCACTCGATGGATAATAAGCTAATCATCCGTCGGGACTATAATGAGTTATCCGTCGGGACTATAATTCTTATCCGTCGAGTGCTACATAATTTCATTAAGTAAAATCTACTTAGATGTTTTGTTTATAAAATCATCAAGTACACAACATATGCACAACAAACACTGATCAGCATCTCCATCTCTGTGCCTTTGGCTCTAACTCCAAGGAAACTCTGGTCCGCCCAGCCTCTCGAGATCCTCCATCACCTCGCTAGCCCATCCCATAAATGCATCAGGGCCAGCTAATGTAGCTCCATGTAGCCTGGCCTCAAGAATCCTACGATTTCACATGGATCTCCTCTCGGAGCTCCCTCACACTACGATCAACATCTGTAGTCCTGATGATATGTTGCAGCTCTCGGATCTGTGCCGACAAGGAATCATGTTCCAGTAGAAGAGCCTCATACCGGTAATAAGGAACAAGATGCAATGTAGACTGGAATGGGGCACCCGCAACTGAATGCCCAGTAGAATCTGAATCAGCTGGTGGGGTTCCTCTGATAGGTGGCCTCATGCCTGCAGGTGGAATAGCCTGTAGTGGTACGGGCTACAACACGGGTGGAGGTAAAATAGCCAACATTGGTGGAATAACAGGACGTGGATCTGAAGATGGTCCTCCAACTGAGAGCTATGAGTGATCAGCTGATATGGGGATGAAAGAGTCAGCCATCGTTGCTATCTGAAATCATATCGCAATATAAGAATCTCGAACCACGACGCAAATCATACTAATACTTGTTATATCATCGCACTCAACCTCTCGATGTTCTATCTTTCAATTTCCTTACTTCTAATCCTAACCCTCTACCCATTCCCGTCAATCTAGGCTTGTGTCAGTGACTTATAACCTGTAGCTCTGATACCAAACCTGTGGCACCCTCCAAACCCGGGTCAGAAGTTTGGGGTCCACACACACACACACCTTATTTATAACCTGCTTATAACAATGATAAAGATAATAATAATAATATGCAATGACCCTACTTACCAACTACCACGGATCGCAACAGGTTAAAGTATATACACAAGCCACACACACACTTATATTACAAACACCCAAATCCCAACTATTCAAACTTACAACTGAATATTAAACATCATTACAAACTTTACAAACTTAAACTATCCCAAAAGCTGTCAGCTAGCTTAACTCGATCAACCTAGACCCCTAGCTCTCGCACTGGATTGGGGATCCTCGCTACCAACAGGTTCCTTCTTAACTGAAAAAGAACATAAACACCATCACACAAATGAGCTAACTAGCTCAGCAAGTCACATTGACAAAACTGAGAATAATGATCATCAAGTGAAAAGAGTTAAGGTATCAAGTGAACAATGATTAATGATTTAGAATTGGATATTATATTTTCATTTTAAAAACCAAGGTTAGGCTGCTGATCAGTCACGCACTAACCCTGAGCAAGGCACACAGCTCTGTTCTAACTACTGGATCCAAGGCACACATTGGCCTAACTTGACCACCAATCTGGTCTGACCACGAATCTGGTCCACAATTTTATAAAATAATCCAATTCTATCATAATAACAGAATAAATAATGTAAAGCAATTAACAAAATTATAAGCAACATTGGATGTCCAATAATGAGAAGGTTTCAATCTTCACAAAGGAAGAATATGGCAATTTCAAAGAATGGCTGTCAGGTAATGAAAGAATTAGATAACAAAGGAATCAAAGTTTCAAGGTTACAAGGATTTGGTCTTTTAAAGCATAAGGTACAATGGTTTGAATATGTAAGCAATCTTGATTCAGTGTTCGGTATTTTTAGTTTGTATGTATTTGTGGAGTAATATCATATATCTGTGGTTCGTATTTGGGTAATCAACAATCAATGGTTCGGAAAGAATAAGGTTTACGGCTCAAAGATCAATAGTTGGAATCAAGGTTTAGGGTTCAGTGCTTCAAAGCACTTGCAATATAAAATAGGCTATCAATTATCTACAATATATCTCGAGAAAGTTCAGAACACTTTCCTGATATTAGCTTGCTATACTTCACTAACTTCTAATCACAATCTCCTATTCCTCGACTACTTGCTTCCATTTCCTATGCCTTGCCTCTTCTGCTCACATATCATAAGTATCTATCAATACTCAACTCATATGATTCTATCCGGTATACACTTCTATCTACCCTTCGTTTTACCCAAATCTGACTAACGGATTGAAAGTTATACTAAAAATAAGTAAACACTGATCACATAGTCCGACAGTCAAACAAACAAGTCACATATAACACATAACACGTCAAACAATCAATGAAATTTCATTTATAAGAAAGTCTCGGGTCATAAACAGTCCTTCGGGTATTTAATATGATTTTGCAAATATTTTTCGGAGTCAAAACGGGTCGTTGGATAAATTTTAAAGCAATAAACAGGGTTCGATTGGCCAAATATGGCTTCAAAATAATTTTATAATAATTATCGAGCCTTGAGAACAATTTAAAATAATATTTTAAAGCTCGAAACTATTTTTCAGAATTTTTAAATCAATAATAAATAATTAAATCTAATTAAATAATTAATTAAAATTAATTAATAATTAATTAAATCAATTAATAAATTAATTTTCGAATTAATTGACCAATTAATTAATTAATTATTAACAAAAATTAATAAACTAATTAATTCAGATTTATTTTTGAATTAAAAATAATTTTTGGAATTAAAATAATAAATTTTGGAATTTTTAATAATTAAAAATGAATTTTTATAATTAAAATAAATAGGAAATATGATTTTTAAACATTTTTAAAACAAGAATCCAAAATATGCAAACTCTGGAAACCTGGGGAACTAAATTGTTTCGTTTTTAAAACTATAGGGGCTAAACTGCAATTTTGTAGTTCACCCCGCCGGAAAACGACGGGTTCGCCGGAGAACTCGTCTCCGGCACCGTCACACCTTCACAACTTCCGGATTACATATTCTAATCACCAAGAACTCAGCCATGCAATCAAGACACACAACCTATCCCAGAATTGGCCGGAATATGGCCGGGAAGTTCGCCGGTTTCCGGTGAACTTTAAAAGACAACTCCGTTCAAACCAGGAATCATCTGATAACATATTATACATTAATCGATTGCAAATTTCAAGGGGAACAAAACTCACTATCTCTCAACATCTGATAACCCCTAAATAAGAAACCCCCAAATTCAATCAAGAACATTCAAACGAATTATAAACCCTAATATCTAAATTCGAAAATTAAACTCACTTTTGAACATGTTATTGAACTCCAAATCAGTCATATGACATATCAAAATCATCAGCAAGAAAAGCTCTTCAACATGCAAGCATCAAATCATTCAAACAATCATCTGAGCAAAAATTCATATTTTTAATCAAAATAATTTGAAATTAATAAAAATTATAGAAAAATAACCTTTGATTCTGCAGTTCTGAAACTTGGATAATCTAATAGTACTCCTTAAACGCTTCATTTTGATTACCAAAGCTTTCCAAACAGATTTCAATAACACCTCCGATTTGCAGTTTGATTCTTGAAAGGTTTTATGAATATATGTATTTTCTCTGTAAAATTATATAATTACTGTTTGCAAATGATTTTCGGTACGAAATAAAATACGGTAAAGGCTATTTATACTAACGGAAAATTAATATCCCGTTGGATCATTCCGGATATAAAATAGTACGTTTATTTATAAAAACGGATCCAAACGGTACCGATTTTCGGGATAATTATCCAAATCAGTACAATTTGTACTACGGTCTTGGTCTCAGCACCTGATTACACGTATTACGAGGTGATAATTGTAATAGTTTAATAAAAAGATCCCGTTTATCAAAAATACAAGATTTTTTGATTTATCGAAACGAATTTTATATCGAAAATATTGCGCCGGGACCCACACAGGACAAACCGTACGCCGGATCAAAAAAGTCGAAACATGGAAAATGTTCGGAATATTGTAATTAGGTTAGGAAAGAGTTCTCGGAAGAGTTTCGGGTTATAAAAAAGTAAAAATAAGTGAAGTCGGCTGGTTCCCGATTATATAAAATAGTTTATAATTACTCGGAAAAAGAATTTATAAATCCATAAATTTCCTATAAAATCATAAATCAACATAAAAATAAATAGGAAGATATGAAAATATCTATATTTTATTTTGGACATATAAATATTAAAATACTCAATTTATATTATTTTTAAACATCCAAACACATATACCACTTAACAAATAATTCATAGAATAAATACTGAACATGCATAATAGTTATTTATTAGCAAAAATAGTTACACGATATATCCCAGATATTACATCCTCCCCCCCTTAAATGGATTATGTCCTCAGAATCTCCTAAGAAAACAGATGAGGGTACTTTTCTCTCATATCACTTTCTAACTCCCAGGTTGATTCTTCAACCTTCGGGTTTCTCCACAGTACTCTTACTAACTTTACCACTTTATTTCTTAACACTTTCTCTTTTTCTTCTAGAATCTCTATCAGACTCTCCACATATGACAAATCTGTTTGAAGTTCTAAATTTGTATTATGTCCTTGTAACACTTAAAGTCTGTAAAAATGCAAAGGAGCAGACTGGAGTCTTTCTCCTAAAACATTATCAAGCCTAAGGATTCTATCTGGAAGAAGATCAAGACGATCATGCCTCAGAAGAATTTTAAAGAAGCTTGGAGTTGAATAAATAGAAATGACAAGTGACAGTTTAGAGAAGCTAATAGCATGTTTATTATCCACTGTGTAAACCAGCAGTTAACTGAGCTATAAAGTTAACACTGGTCCTCTAGTTAATAGTAAAAATTTAGATCAAAATTCTTATAACACTCTCGAGAAGAAGCTGAGCTCTTTAACTTCGAAGAGCTTAGAAATTTTGTAGCAAAGAATCTTAATTTTTAATATAAAAATTAAGTGAGTTTTGAAGATCTGTGCTCTTTATTTTGTGCAAGTTTAATTTCTGCATGAACATTTTTCTTTACAAGATTTAATTTACTTTGTTCAACCATTATCTTTCAAGTAAAGCCTAAAATCAGAAAAACACATTCACACCCCCCCCCCCTCTGTGTGTGATTCATTACCTAACAAGTGGTATCAGAGCCAAATCTGAAAGAAAATAGATTCAAGATCTTGGAAGAATGAATACAGAGAAAATCAGTAGTATCAAAATCCCTACCTTTGACAAAGCTAACTACACTCTTTTGAAAAAGAACATGATGTTGTTTATCAAGATGGCTAATTCACTCTATATTCAGATTCTCAAGAATGGACCCTTCATTCCTATGGTAAGAGTTGAAGATCCAACTGAGTATTCTGACCCTGAAAAGGAGAAAGTCTCCCTGAACAACAGCTTACAATTGATATTGATTGAGTCACTTGACAATGTGATGTACAACAACATTGTCAACCGTGACACTGCTAAGCAAATATGGGAGAAGATTGAAATACTCTGTGAAGGAACTGAGGAAGTTAGATCTAATCAAAGAAGAATACTGATTTCACAGTATGAGGGTTTTATGGCTAAGCCCAAGAAAAGCATTACTGAAGTGTTTGAAAGATTTAATAAGCTGATAATGACTTGCAGCTTCATGACAAGTACTATGAAGCTGAATAGGTGAATCTAAAGTTCTTGCTTACTCTTCCTGATTATTTGGAACAGAAAATCTCAACAATCAGGGAAGGGAGAGACTTGAGCAGGATAACTCTAGAAGTTCTATATGAAATTCTCAAAACCTATGAACTAGAGATGATTCAAAGGCAATCATTGAGATCTGGCCAAGGACATGTTGTAGATGGTTCAAGTTGTAACGCCCTCCAAACCCGGGTCAGAAGTTTGGGGCCCACAACACACACACCATATTTAAACCTGATATGAATATAATAGCATATATGAAATGGCCCTACTTACCATAATCCATGGATCAACACAGTTTAAAGTATGTCCACAAGCCACAATCTTATTTATTTTACAATCGTACCAAATCCCAGTTTATTTATCTTACAACTGAAGTTTAAATTTTATTACAAACTATCCACATAACCAAGCCAACATCATCTGCTAGTCTATTCTATTTCAACCTGGATACCTAGCTCACACACTTTCCTGGGGATCCTCGCTACCACCAGTTTCCTTTTTCACTGGAAAAGAATATAAACAGATTTGCAAGAGTGAGCTAACTAGCTCAGCAAGTCACAATGACATTAACTAAAATTAACAATGATCAATTGAAATGATATAAAGAATCAAGCTTACTGATAAGCAATGATTAGAATTGGATATTCATTTTCATTTTAAAAACCAAGGTTAGTCTGCTGATCAGTCACGCACTAAGCCCGAGCAAGGCTCCCAGCTTTGCTCTATATACTGGATCCAAGGCACATATTGGCCTATTATGACCACGAATCTGGTCCGACCACGAATCTGGTCCATATTTAAAAATAATCCAATTCCAGAATAATAATATGATAAACAATGTAAATCAATGAACTGAATTATAAACAGCATTTATCTCGAAGCATAGGGTGATTCATGATTCCAAGAAGATATAACAATGGAATCTTAAGAATTAACTTTCAATCAAAGAAAGAATCAGAAAGTAGAAGACCAAGGGTTCAACGGTTACATGGATTGGTCTTCTGTTAAACAAAGCAAAAGGGGTGGTATATCAAACAATTTAGTATCAAGAATCAGTGTATGGTATATATGTATTTGTGGAGTAGTATCGTATAGGTATGGTTCATATTTGAGAATTCAACAATCAATGGTTTATGAAGAATCAGGCTTATGGCTCAAGATCAATAAGAATCAGGGTTTAGGATTAAGTAATTCAAAGTACTTGCAATATAGAATAAGAACTGTTTGGAATAGTTGCAACATAATGAAGGAAGTTCAAAATACATGCAATATAATCAAGAAAAATAGAAACACTTGCCTTATCAATTCGCTTTCACTTTACTAGCACTTGTCAAGTGGTTCCCACTTACTGACTACCTGTTTTCCTTTTCTACGTCTCGCTTCCTCTGTTAAACATCACATGTACTTATCATTACTACTTCTCATCACATTGTATTCATTACAAGCATCTAACTACCCTTCGTTTTACCCAAATCCGACGTACAGATTGAAAGTTATGAATAAAACCGTCAAACAATACACGTACAATCATATTACACATCAATCAGATCACATATAACACGTAGCACGTAAGATATTTAATTAAAATAATTATTCAAAGAAGATTCGTGGTTAAAATGATATTCCAGATGTTTAATACGAATTTTTGAACATTTTTCAGAATTAAAACGGATCTCCGAATCATTTTATAATTAAATAACAGGGTTCGAATACCCGAATCTGACTTTAAAACAATTTTATAATAATTATCGAGCCTTGAAAATAATTTTAAACAATATTTTAAAGCTCGAAACTATTTTTCAGGATTTTTAAATCAAAAGAATTAATTAAATCTAATTAATTAATCAATTAAAATTAATTAATAACTAATTAAATCAATTAATCAATTAATAATTAAATTAATCGATTAATTAAATAATTAATAATCACTTAAAATTAATTAACTAATTAATTAAGATTTAATTTCGAATTTAAAATAATTTTTAGAATTAAAAATATTGATTTTTTGAAATTTAAAATCAATTAAAACTAATATCTGAAAATTAAATAAATAGAAATATAAAATTTAAAAAAATTTTAAAACTGCCATCTAGTTTTTGTAAGTTTTACTACTAAAATACGGAATTTGAAAATATTTGCAAAGCAGAGGGTGAAAAATGAAATTTTCCACCCCCACCTTATTCCCCGGCGAACTCCCGCAGCTCATCGTCGGCCAGTCGCCATTAACGGCAACTGGAGCTTTCCGGCCATGATGTGGATCGCACCACAAAGAAAGAAAAGAAGAAGAAGAAAAGGGATAAGAGAAGAAGAGGATATTTCAAAAGAACACGATCAATCCAGAAACGTGAACTTTGAATCTCAAATTGCTTAGATCAATCCAGAAACTAAGTAATTCGAATCTAACCTTCAAAACAATCCAGTAATTGAAGTTTAGAGGGAAGAAAAACTACTCATAGTTTATCTCAAAACACAAGTTTTATATCATCCATTGTCTCTCTTAAAAGATTACATTAGAAGGGTATTTATAGGCTTAGACAATAACCCAAACCCAATAGGATTCCGAGAGAAATTCAATATCAGCTTGAATTAGCCAATATCTGAATCCTTCTAGGAAACAAATTTAAAAACCAAATCCGAATAGAAAAAAGACAAAAACCAAATCCAAATAGGAAAATAAAATCCTAAGTGCTTAAAACAAGAAAAACCCTTTCAAGTGAAAGGTAAAAACTTGCAAGCAAAATTTGAATTAATAATTATATAATAATCAGCTACTTGTCCAACTTCATGCATCGCTCCTTTATTCCTTGTTGTCCAAGTAAGCTGCATAACCCATGTTTGCATCCTCTCCAATTGAACATCACCACAAGTACACATAACCAAATCCAAATTAACATATTCATTCCTTGATCCTCATCAGGCCACCTTCAATCGCGCCCAGAAACACACGAAACTCACGGGAACTTACCTTCTGTTTTCCAGAAACATAATCGCGTACTCAAAATCATCTAAACTTTCATAAATCGGCCCGAATAACCGATTGAGAATCATCGCCGTCGTCTTGAACAATTTTCCGACGAAGCCCTTCCGGCAATCGTCCGTTCACTACCCATACATCAATCAAATCGGTTTTCAACAATCTACAAGATGGTAACATCAATTTTAAACAATAACCCTTAACCCAGAAATACCCAATTTTCAATTTAGAACATTCATATCAAGAACCCTAATTTTTATTTTCAAGAATCAAACACCCTTTTCTATATGTTATTGAACTCGGTTTTTGACATATAATATACCAAAATGACCAGAAAAAGATTATCTACACGATGGAATCATCAAATCATATCAAAAATATCAAGAACAAATTTTCATAATTTAATCTTTAATAAATTCAAAATAAAATAATTAAATCATAAAATACCTTGATTCTTGCACAAAAATAGATGATTGATTCAGAAAGAGGTTTTCGAGAGCTTCATTTTGATATATCGCATGCCCGAATCGGAGTTCGATAATGTCTTCGTTCTTGGGTTTGATTATGAAGAACGCAACGTTTTTAGGGTTTTTCTCTGTATTTTCTATATTTTTACTGATCGATTATGATTATACGAATAAAATGAAATAATAAAAGGGCTATATATATTTATGGAATATTGGTTCGTGTTGGATCGTTTTGGATCGATAAATTAGTTACTTAGCCGCTAAGTAACTGCAAAAACGATCTGGTTTAATACCCGTATTGAATAATTATCCTAACCGGGCTTTTTATAAAATACTTTATACGAAAATAATGTAATATTATCCCGTCTTTCGAGAATACGGGTTTTGTTGGTATATCGAAATAATTATCGTATCGAAAATTGTGCGCCGGGCCGCGCATGGGTCAAACCGTCATCCGGATCGAAAAAGTTAAAACACGGAAAATGTCTGGAATTACCAGATTAGGTTAGGAAGGAGTTTTCGGAAGAGTTTCGGGTTGTAAAAACGTAAAAAAGGTTGAGGTTGGACGATTCCCGGCTTTATAAAATAATTTTATAATTATTCAGAAAATAATTAATAAATTCATAAATCAATATATAATCATATAATATTCCAAAAATTACCAGAAAAATACCTTAATTATCTATATTTTATTCTGGACATAATAAAATTAATATACTCATATCCTGTCACATATAAACATCTAAATATTATTATCAATCAACAGATAATTCACAAAAATTCACATAATAATCACATAATAATCATTTATTGAAAAAAAATAATTACACGCGATATATCCCGGATATTACATCCTCCCCCTAAAAGGATTCTGTCCTCAGAATCTCTTAAGTAAACAACTGAGGGTACTTTTCTCGCATATCGCTTTCTAACTCCCAGGTTGACTCTTCAACCTTTGGGTTTCTCCACAATACCCTTACCAAATTTACCAATTTATTTCTCAATACCTTTTCTCTCTTTTCTAGAATCTCTATTGGATTCTCAACATTTGATAAATCTTCCTGAAGTTCTATCGGCTCATACTCGATTACATGCTTAGAATCTGGATTATATCTCTTAAGCATTGAGACGTGAAAAACATTATGAATGTGTTCCATGTACGGGGGTAACGCCAACTCGTATGCTACCTTGCCGACACGTTTCAAGTTTTCAAAAGGTCCAACGTATCTAGGACTTAACTTTCCTTTCTTTCCGAGTCTCGATAATCCTTTCCACGGTGACACCTTTAGTAACACTAGATCTTTGTCTTCAAATTCCATATCTTTTCTTGATTGATCTTCATACTTTCTTTGGCGATCTTGTGCTGCAATTAACCTTTTCTGGATGACTTCCATAACTTCTTTTGTCTGCTGTACCAATTCAGGTCCAAGTATCTTACGTTCTCCGACTTCGTCCCAATATACTGGTGATCGACATTTGCATCCATAAAGAGCTTCATAGGGTGGCATTTTAATACTGGCATGATAACTGTTATTGTAAGCAAATTCCACTAAGGGTAAATGCTCGTCCCAATTGCCTTTGAAATCAATGGCACAAACACGTAACATATCTTCAATTGTTTGGATCGTTCTCTCGCTTTGGCCGTCTATCTACGGATGATAAGCCGTACTCATATTCAACTTAGTTCCCATACATTCTTGAAAACTTCTCCAAAATCTTGAATTGAATCGTGGGCCTCGATCAGATATAATAGACACAGGGACTCCGTGACGAACTATTATTTCCTTCAAATATATGTCAACCAATTTGTCCAATGAAAATCTTTCGTTGATAGGCAAGAAGTGAGCTGATTTGGCTAGTCTGTCCACTATAACCCAAATAGCGTCATGGTTCGCTTTCGTTCTTGGTAATCCAACTATGAAGTCTATAGCAATGTGCTCCCATTTCCACTCCGGAATCTCCAAAGATTATAACAATCTGCTTGGTCTCTGGTGCTCTGCCTTAACTCTTTGACACGTATAACATTTGCTAACCCATTCTGCAATTTCTTTTTTCATGTCTGGCCACCAATAATTCTCCTTTAAATCTCTGTACATCTTGGAACTTCCTGGATGGATGGAATACCTTGAGTTGTGAGCCTCTTGTAGAATTTCATTCTTCACTTCTGTCACAGGTGGAATCCAAATCCTGGAAGAAAATCTGAGAATACCTTGTTCATCCTTTTGAGTGCATAACTCTTCTCCAACCAAACCATTGATATCATGATCCATTATTTCCTCTTGACATTTTCTTATCTTCTCTAATAATTCTGGCTGAAATGTCATACTATACATCTTTGATTCATTAGGCTTATAAATTCTGACTTCCAATTCCAATTTCTGAAATTTCTTGTATAATTCCTCGGGTACTGTCAACTCGGTCAATCTTTCCTTTCTGCTTAACGCATCGGCCACCACATTCACTTTTCCTGGATGATAGTTAATCGTGCAATCATAGTCCTTGATCAATTCCAACCATCTTCTTTGTCTCATGTTGAGCTCCTTTTGCGTGAATATGTACTTCAAACTTTTATGATCAGTATAGATCTCGCATTTTTCTCCATATAGGTAATGTCTCCAAATCTTCAAGGCGAATACTATTGCCACTAGTTCCAAATCATGAGTACGATACTTCTGCTTATGAGGTTTCAGTTGTCTCGACGCATATGCGATAACTTTATCATGTTGCATCAAAACACAACCTAATCCCTTATTAGAAGTATCACTATAGATTACAAAATTTCCTTGATCATCTGGAAGTGACAAAACAGGTGTCGTGATCAATCTCTTCTTTAATTCTTGGAAACTTTCTTCACACTTCTCGTTCCATATGAACTTCTCACTTTTCCTAGTAAGCTTCGTCAAAGGCGTCGCAATCTTTGAGAAATATTGAACAAATCTTCGATAATATCCCGCCAGTCCTAAGAAACTTCTTACTTCTGTTGGTGTCCTTGGCCTTTCCCAATTCATAACAGCTTCAATCTTTGCTGGGTCCACTTTGATTCCTTCATGACTTACCACGTGTCCTAAGAATTGAACTTCTTGTAACCAAAACTCACACTTTGAAAACTTTGCATACAGCTTCTTCTTTCTTAAAATTTCCAAAGATATCCTTAAATGCTCGTGTGATCCTCCATTGACCTTGAGTAGATCAAAATGTCATCGATAAACACAATTACAAACTTGTCCAAATATTCCTTGAAGATTCTGTTCATCAAGTCCATAAATGCTGCTGGGGCATTGGTCAATCCAAAAGGCATCACTAGGAATTCATAATGATCGTACCTTGTTCTGAAAGCTGTCTTTGGTATATCTTCAGGTTTGATCTTTAATTGGTGATATCCGGATCTGAAAACAATCTTAGAGAAATACTTAGCTTCTTTTAGCTGGTCAAATAAATCATCAATTCGAGGTAACAGATACTTATTCTTAATCGTAAGCTTATTCAGTTCCCAATAGTCGATGCACAACCTCATGCTTTCATCTTTCTTCTTAACAAATAATACTGGTGCACCCCATGGAGATACACTGGGTCGAATCACTCATTTCTCCAATAGTTCTTGCAATTGCTTTGCCAATTCCTTCATTTCAACAGGCGCCATTCTATATGGGTCCTTAGATACTGGTTCCGTTCCAGGTGCTAAGTCGATTGCAAACTCAATTTCTCTATCTGGAGGAAGTCCTGGTAATTCGTCTGGAAACACGTCTGGAAATTCTTTTACCACTGGAATGTCTTCCAGTTCTGTTGGCTCATGACTTCTATCTATCACATACGTAATGAAGTGCTCACATCCTTATTGTATTAGCTTTTTGGCTTGAATTATCGTCAAGAACTTCTTTGCTTGCTTCTAGCCTTTAAACGTCACCACTTTCTCTTCTAGCGTCTTCAAGATTACCTTCTTGTTATGACACTCTATCTGAGCATCATGCTTAGATAGCCAGTCCATTCCTATAATAATGTCAAACTCTCTTAACTTAAATGGTAGCAAGTCGGCATCAAACTTACTGCCAAAAATCTCAATCTCACAGTTCTTACACACTTGGTTCACGCATACACGCTCCTGATTTGTTAATTCTACCGTCATAATCTCACTTAACAATTCAATTGGGCAATTCAACTTATCAACAAAATCTTGAGAAATAAATGATCGAGTTGCTCCCGAATCTACTAGCACTTTAGCACATAAGGAGTCTATGGTAAGCGTACCTGCCACAACATCAGTATCCATGATAGCATCTTTCATATACATGTCATAAACTCTAGCTCTGGGGGTTTCATTCACTACTGGAGGGGCTCCCATGATTCGCAGTGTATTATTGACTAGAACTGGTGCCTTGCAATCCCTTGCTATGTGTCCTGGATTTCCACACTTGAAACAGGTATACCCAATTGCTAGAACTTTGCCTGCCTGATTCCTGGTAGGACGATCCTTATTAGCTGGCTCTTTGGCTGGCTGGTTATGACACTCCCTTGAATAGTGTCCCCTATGGTTGTATCTGTAGCAGACCACATTCAACTTGTTGCAAACTCCACCATGTTTCTTTCCAAAGACTTGGCAGTCTGGTAGAGTTGGCCTCTGCTGGGTTGGCCGGTTCCCAGTGGCTGGACGGTTACCCTGGCCCCCGTTGTCGGCATTCTGTCTGTTGATATTTCTTCCGGGCTGGAACTTGCCTTTCCTCTGATTGAAATTTGGAAACCTCCCGGCTTGAAACTGTGCTTCACTCCCTTCAAACTTCCTCTTCTTACCTTCCTTCTCTTTCTGAGACATTTCAATTTCTATTTCCACAATCATAGCTTTCTGCACAACTCTCGTATACGTGTCCAATTCAAATATGGCCACCTTCCCACGGATCCATGGCTTGAGTCCTTGCTAAAACCTCTTAGCCTTCTTCCTATCGGTGTCCACATAGGATGGCACAAACCTGGACAATTCCTCAAACTTGCTTTCGTAATCTGTCACTGACATACTCCCCTGCTTTAACTCCATAAATTTCAATTCCATTTGGTCCTGGACAAACTGAGGAAAATACTTCTCGAGAAACAATTCTTTGAATCTCTCCCACGCAACATCATCAGTACCTTCCAACACTTTAACAGTTTCCCACCAGTAGGTGGCTTCATTCTTTAGATAGTAACTTACAAATTCAGTCTTTTGCTCCTCTTTCACCTTAACTAAGGCAAATGCCTTCCCAATCTCCTTCAATCAGACCCTTGCCTCAATTCGATCTACAGAACCTTTAAACTCTGGTGGGTTCACCTCCTGAAAGGTCTTAAAGGTTACCTGAGGGTTAGTCTGCCTTTGCTGTTGTTGAGTTAGGTGGACTGTCTGTTGGGCCAAGATTTGAAGAATTTGGGCTACAGTTGGGTCCATGGGACTTGGATTCACATTCTGGTTATTACTGTCTTGGGTATTGTTGTTGTTATTATTGGTTTCTTCATTTTGGTTGGTAGCACATGTATTTCTTCTAGGAGGCATTTTCTGTAAAGAATCAAATAACTTATTTAGCCTTTAAGTCAAATCCCTTTTTCTGAAAAGATTTTTGTAAAACAAAAATATCTCTTTTTGAAAACATTTTTAATCATTGAACTAAGTAAATTGCATGCTTCTTTACAGAATGTAAACAGTTAAGGGAAAAAAGGTACATGTTATCACAAGAGTTCATAACTGGTATAGTAAGTTAAAGCAGGTATAGTCAAGTAATGACAATGCTGGAAAAAGGAAAGACACTGGTATATATCAAAGTTTGGTGGTATAAGTGCAAAATGTTTTATTGAAGGCAAAGGTATAACGGTTTATCCATTAGTCAACAAGTCTTGTTTATTTATATTCCCACCAAAAGTCTGATATTACATATCGCACAATATTATACATATATCAGTTGTCACCTCATCTCCGTCGTCTAGGTTCAAATACTCTCCAGGTCACCTGAATCTCATTCTGAAATTCCTTCATATTCTTACCGACATCTATAGTCCTGATAATGTGTTGCAGTTCCCGGATCTGTGCCCTACAGGGCTTCTCACTCCAAAAGAAGAACCTCATACTAGAGACTACTGAAGAAATTCATTGTCATAGAATACCAAATGAAATTTCAGAATCAAGGAAATCGAATGAGAAGAAATAGTGAAGAAGATGTAGGTATGACTGAGAGCAACCATACAAGTACATAAGATGGCTAGTCTTAGTACAAATAGTTCATAACACATAATTTGGTGGTGTCCCACAAGACCCTTTTTGTCACACAGACAAATAGTCAACACATATGCATTGTTTGCCCCAATCGTCCAATAAAATCACCGAGCAAAGAATCAATGATGAGATAGAAAAATTCACAAATAGGAAAGGGAAGAATCTGATTTATAATGGAATCAACAAAATCCTAAGACGCACCCGCAGCCGGATGTCCAATAGAGTCAGAATCAGCAGGTAAAGTTCCTTGAATAGGTAGTCTTATACTTGGAGGTAGAATAGTTCGCATTGGTGCATCCGTGGCAACAAGTATTATGGCTGACACCGGCGGAAGAGCAAGACATGGATCCGATGACGGTCCTCCGACGAAAGGCTCCGAGTAATCAGATGATATCGAAATAAAGGAATCTGCCATCGTTGCTGTCTGAAAATCACGTTTCTAGATAAGAATCTCGAATCTCGGCATGAATCATACTAAAACCTACTATTTAGTCATATTCAACTTTTCGAAGTTCTATTTCTTTATTTCCTAATACTAATCTTAACCCTCTACCCGGTCTCGACAATCTAGGCTTGTGGCAGTGACTTTCAACCGTAGCTCTGATGCCAAAATGTAATGCCCTCCAAACCCGGGTCAGAAGTTTGGGCCCACAACACACACACACACCATATTTAAAGCTGATATAAATATAATAACATATATGAAATGGCCCTACTTACCATAATCCATGGATCGACGCAGTTTAAAGTATGTCCACAAGCCACAATCTTATTTATTTTACAATCGTACCAAATCCTAGTTTATTTATCTTACAACTGAAGTTTAAATTTTATTACAAACTATAAACATAACCAAGCCAACATCATCTGCTAGTCTATTCCATTTCAACCTAGATACCTAGCTCGCACACTTGTCTGGGGATCCTCGCTACCACCAGTTTCCTTTTTCACTGAAAAAGAATATAAACAGATTTGCAAGAGTGAGCTAACTAGCTCAGCAAGTCACAATGACATTAACTAAGATTAACAATGATCAATTGAAATGATATGAAGGATCAAGCTTACTGATAAGCAATGATCGGAATTGGATATTCATTTTCATTTTAAAAACCAAGGTTAGGCTGCTGATCAGTCACGCACTAAGCCCGAGCAAGGCTCCCAACTTTGCTCTATATACTGGATCCAAGGCACACATTGGCCTATTATGACCACAAATCTGGTCCGACCACGAATCCGGTCCATATTTAAAAATAATCCAGTTCCAGAATAACAATATGATAAACAATGTAAATCAATGAACTGAATTATAAACAACATTTATCTCGAAGCATAGGGTGATTCATGATTCCAAGAAGATATAACAATGGAATCTTAAGAATTGACTTTCAATCAAAGAAAGAATCAGAAAGTAGAAGATCAAGGGTTCAAGGGTTACAAGGATTGGTCTTCTGTTAAACAAAGCAAAAGGGCTGGTATATCAAGAAATTCAGTATCAAGAATCAGTGTGTGGTATATATGTATTTGTGGAGTAGTATCGTATAGCTATGGTTCGTATTTGAGAATTCAACAATCAATGGTTTATGAAGAATCAGGCTTATGGCTCAAGATCAATAAAAATCAGGGTTTAGGATTAATTAATTCAAAGTACTTGCAATATATAATAAGAACTATTTGGAATAGTTGCAACATAATGAAGGAAGTTCAAAATACCTGCAATATAATCAAGAAAAATAGAAACACTTGCCTTATCAATTCGCTTTCACTTTACTAGCACTTATCAAGTGGTTCCCACTTACTAACTACTTGCTTTCCTTTTCTACGTCTCGCTTCCTCTGTTAAACATCACATGTACTTATAAATACTACTTTTCATCACATTCTATTCCTTACAAGCTTCTAACTACCCTTCGTTTTACCCAAATCCGACGTACGGATTGAAAGTTATGAATAAAACCGTCAAACAATACACGTACAATCATATAACATATCAATCAGATCACATATAACACGTAGCACGTATGATATTTAATTAAAATAATTATTCAAATAAGATTTGGGGTTAAAATATTATTCCAGATGTGTATTACGAATTTTTGTACATTTTTCGGAATTAAAACGGGCCTCCGAATCATTTAATAATTAAATAACAGGATTCGAATACCCGAATCTTACTTTAAAACAATTTTATAATAATTATCTATCCTTGAAAATAATTTTAAACAATATTTTAAAGCTCGAAACTATTTTTCAGGATTTTTAAATCAAAAGAATTAATTAAATTTAATTAATTAATCAATTAAAATTAATTAATAACTAATTAAATCAATTAATAAATTAATAATTAAATTAATTGATTAATTAAATAATTAATTATCACTTAAAAATAATTAAAAATAATTTTTAGAATTAAAAATATTGATTTTTTGAAATTTAAAATCAATTAAAACTAATTTCTGAAAATTAAATAAATAGAAATATAGAATTTTAAAAAATTTTAAAACTGCCATTCAGTTTTTTTAAGTTTTACAACTAAAATACGGAATTTGAAAATATTTGCAAAGCAGAGGGTGAAAAATGAAATTTTCCACCCCCACCTTCTTCCCCGGCGAACTCCCGCCGCTAACCGTCGGCCAGTCGCCATTAATGGGGACTGGAGCTTTCCGGCCACCTTTAATCGCGCCCAGAAACACACGAAACTCTCGGGAACTTACCTTCTATTTTCCAGAAACACAATCGTGTACTCAAAATCATCTAAACTTTCATAAATCGACCTGAATAACCGATTGAGAATCATCGTCGCCGCCTTGAACAATTTTCCGACAAAGCCCTTCCGGCTATCGTCCGTTCACTACCCATACATCAATCAAATCAGTTTTCAACGATCTACAAATGGTAACATCAATTTTAAACAATAACCCTTAACCCAGAAATACCCAATTTTCAATTTAGAACATTCATATCAAGAACCCTAATTTTTATTTTCAAGAATCAAACACCCTTTTCTATATGTTATTGAACTCGGTTTTTGACATATAATATACCAAAATGACCAGAAAAAGATTATCTACATGATGGAATCATCAAATCATATCAACAACATCAAGAACAAATTTTCATAATTTAATCTTTAATAAATTCAAAATAAAATAATTAAATCATAAGAATACCTTAATTCTTGCACAAAAACAGATGATTGATTCAGAATGAGGTTTTCGAGGGCTTCGTTTTGATATATCACACGCCCGAATCGGAGTTCGATAAAGTCTTCGTTCTTGGGTTTGATTATGAAGAACGCAACATTTTTAGGGTTTTTCTCTGTATTTTCTATATTTTTACTGATCGATTATGATTATACGAATAAAATGAAATAATAAAAGGGCTATATATATTTATGGAATATTGGTTCGTGTTGGATCATTTTGGATCGATAAATTAGTTACTTAGCCGCTAAGTAACTGCAAAAACGATATGGTTTAATACCCGTATTGGATAATAATCCCAACCGGGCTTTTTATAAAACACTTTATATGAAAATAATGTAATATTATCTCGTCTTTCGAGAATACCGATTTTGTTGGTATATCGAAATAATTATCGTATCGAAAATTGTGCATCGGGACGCGCACGAGTCAAACCGTAATCCGGATCGAAAAAGTCAAACCACGGAAAATGTCCGGAATTACCAGATTAGGTTAGGAATGAGTTTTCGGAAGAGTTTCGGGTTGTAAAAACATAAAAACGGTTGAGGTTGGACGATTCCCGGCTTTATAAAATAATTTTATAATTATTCAAAAAATAATTAATAAATTCATAAATCAATATAAAATCATATAATATTCCAAAAATTACTAGAAAAATACCTTAATTATCTATATTTTATTCTGGACATGATAAAATTAACATACTCATATCCTGTCACATATAAAAATCTAAATATTATTATCAATCAACATATAATTCACCAAAATTCACATAATAATCACATAATAATCATTTATTGAAAAAAAAATAATTACACGCGATATCCCGGATATTACACAAGTGCTTTAATAGTAAATGAAGGCCAAACATCCAATGATGAACCCATATCTCATACCTCAGTTGCCTCAACAAGTGAGTAGAGAACAATTGATTCACAGGAGCAAGTCATACTAGAATTTGAAAAGGATGAGTTCTTAGCTAGATCAGTTAATGGCCTATCTGGCTAGAAAATTCTCTAACATTAGAGTTAGGAAGCCAAGATACTTCAAAAGTAAAGGACAGTCTTTTAACAAAGATAGCAGCTGGAAAGAGAAAAGGAAGTACAATTCTGATAGCAAAAGTGGTTACAAAACTGGATCTATTGACAGATCTAATATAAGGTGCTTCAATTGTGATGAACTAGGTCACTTTGCTACAGAATGCAGGAAACCCAATAAGGCAAAGAAAGATAAGGCTTATCTTGAACTTGAAGCAAAGTATGAAGCTCTTCTGAAGAAACAGCAAAGCAAAGCTTATATTGCAGAAGGTAAAAGTTGGGATGATTCTGAAAATGATGAAGATGATGAACTTGGAAACTATACACTCATGGACTTGGAGCAAGGAGAATCATCCTCATCTAAATCACATGTACCAACTCTTACCTCTACTGATTTAAATGAGAATCAATATAAGGAAACTGTTGAAAAAATGAGCACATAAATGTTTCACATTCATACAAGCATGGTTGCTGCTAATGAAGAAGTTAGCAGATTAACAAAGTTAAATGCAAAGCTTGAAAGTGAAAAACAAGAAGCTGAATTGTTGATAGTGGAGCTTGAAGCCGTGAAACAAGAAACTGGATATCTGAAAAACAAGCTCAAGTGTGCAAATGAGATTGAGGGTGTGCTAAGAGAAAAACTGGAGAAAAGTGAAGTAAAGTTGAAGGACAAGTCCTTCAAGAATACATCTGAATTGGTTGGTCAGTACCATGAGAAAAATAAACCATGTGCAAATATTTCCATTCGTCTTGATTATAATACCTTAAACAGCAAGAAGAAAAACACTGGTGACAGGAGAAAAGCAACAAAGAGTGAAAATGTTCCAACAATGCTGAAAAATGTTGGGTCACCAGTATTTAAGACTTGTGTGGTAAACTTCAGTGAAGAAGAATTGATTATCAAGCAAGAAATTGCAGATGAGGATAATGAAAAGAAGAATGCAGATTCAATTCAATCTTCCAAGGCTGAAGAAAATCTCATGGACAATCAAAGTACCAAGACTCCTGTCAAAGAAACCAAGATTGAAGATGCAAGTAAGAAGAAGAAAAATAGAAGTGGAAGAATTGGGAAAAACAAAAGCAACATTCTGAACTATGTTGTAGATATTCCTGGCAAGAAGTGTGGAATATGTAGTTCTACAAATCATCTAACTCATCTTTGTAAAAAGGGTGTTAATAAGCCAACTGAAGGAACTTGCAAATACAATAAAGCAGATTTAGATGATCCCTACTCATTCTGTGATAAGTTTGATTGCATCCCTTGTAACTTGAAAGTGATGAAGAGTTGTCACAAACTGAGAGTAGACCTAAAAGAAACACAAATTGAGTCTACATTAGAAAGGGAAAATGCACAACAATCATTGAACTCTATTTTATCTGAAACAAATCACTCTACTTCTATTAAATCAGTTAACAGAAGAAAGTACCTAACGCTGCTTAGGTTACTAAACACACCTGAATCTCATTGTGTGCAGGGCAAAGTGAAGAAAGTCATATAGATCATTGACAATGGATGTTCCAGACATATGACAGGTGATAAGGCCCTGCTATCACAGTTCGAGGAGAAATCTGGCCCATTGGTGACCTTTGGAGACAACAGCAAAGGATTCACAATGGGATATGGCAAGATTATTTCTGAAAATGTTGTCATTGATGATGTAGCACTAGTAGCTGGTCTTGAGGTGAATCTTCTCAGTGTTAGCCAATTTACAGACAAAGGCTTTGAAGTTTTATTCAAAAAAGAAGAATGCACATTTATCAGCAAGAAAACTGGTGAAATTGCTCAGAAAGGAGCAAGGAAAGGAAGCTTATTTGTTGCAGACTTGGACTCAACAAATAAGGATGGTATTTGCTAATTCTACACTAACGCATCAGAAGAACAAAGCAAGCTATGGCACAAGAAGTTATCTCACTTGAATTTCAAGGCAATTAACAACTTAATCAAAAAGGAGTTAGTAAGAGACATGTACAAGCTGGAGTTTGCTAAAGTTGAAGTCTGTGAAGCTTGTCAGAAAGGAAAGATGAAAAGATCTAGTCACAAGTCAAAAACTGTGAATTCTATTAGTGCACCCTTGTAACTTATTCACATGGACTTGTTTGGACTAGTAAATGTCTTATTAATCTCAAGGAACAGATATGCACTTGTGATGGTGGATGATTTCTCAAGATACACTTGGGTAGAGTTCATGTACTCTAAAGATTAAACTCCACATATCATAATTGAGCACATCACGAAGATAGAAAAGCAGGCTGAAGATTTCAATTGTGTGAAAAGACTGAGAAGTGACAATGGAAAAAAATTCAGAAATGCTACATTAAGTGAATTTTGCAAAGGCAAAGGCATTGTTCAAGAATTCTCAGCTGCCAGGACATTTCAACAAAATAAAGTAGTTGAAAGAAAGAACAGAACATTGGTTGAAGCTGCTAGAACAATGCTGTAAGATGCCAAGTTGCCAACAAGTTTTTGGGAAGAGGCTGTCAACACTGCATGTTATACTCAGAACAGATATCTCATTATAAAGGCACATGGCAAGTCACCCTACTCAATCATGTCCAAGAGAAAGCCTACTGTAAAGCATCTTCATGTTTTTGGGAGTAAGTGTTACATTTTGAAAGACAATTCTGAATATGTGGGAAAATTTGACTCAAAGGTCTTTGAAGCAATTTTTCTGGGATATTCACTGGAAAGAACAACCTACAAAGTGTATGTGACTAATTAAAAAAAGATTATGGAAATCACAGATGTGACCTTTGATGATGACAAGTGTCGAGGCTTGGAATGCCTTGATAATAAAGAAGCTGAAGCCCTTATATTTAAAAACCTCAGCATTGATAGTGATTCTGATGGAGAAGATGAAGTCAATGCACAACAAATGATGAATGAAGAGTCTACTAAAGAGGGAAATCATGGTAATGGAAGCTCATCTCATACACCTGATCTTGATGGCACAAACTCATGGGGAGAAAGAGAAGAAGGATCTACCAATCATACTAATAATAAAGAAAATAATGAAGACACAAGTCAACAAACTCACACTAGGAAATGGGATACAAGTCAACCAGAGAAGCAATTATTGGTGATCCTACTGCTGGTGTGAGGACTAGAAGTGCAACTGCTAATGAGTGACTACATGCATGTTTTCTCTCTCAAGCAGAGCCTAAGAAAATTGATGAAGCTTTGCTGAATCCTGACTGGATATCTGCCATGCAGGAAGAGCTGAATCAGTTTGAAAGAAGCAGTCTGGAAGTTAGTTCCTGCACCAAAAAACAGAAGCATTATTGGAACAAAATGGGTGTTCAGGAATAAAATGGATGAAAATAGTATAGTCACCAGAAACAAATCAAGGTTGGTTGCAAAAGGCTACTCACAAGAAGGAATTGATTATGATGAAACTTTTGCTCATGTTGCAAGACTTGAAGCTATAAGAATTTTTCTAGCATTTGTTACACATTCAAATTTTAAAGCGTATCAAATGGATGTCAAAAGTGTCTTTCTGAATGGTGATCTAGAAGAAGAAGTTTATGTGCAACAACTTCCTGGATTTGAGGATCTAAAATTTCTCAACTTTGTGTATAAGTTACTCAAGGCTCTATATGGACTAAAACAGAAACCTAGAGCTTGGTATGACACATTATTAGATTTCCTATTAAAGCATGGTTTTACTAGAGGAACCATAGATAAGACTCTCTTCTACAAGAAACATGGTGAAGATATGATCCTAATTCAGATCTATATAGATGATATTATCTTTGGTTCTACTAATGAGAAGTTGTGCCAAAGATTCTCCAAGATTATGCAAAGTGAATATGAAATGAGTATAATGGGGGAACTGAGTTACTTCCTTGAACTTCAAGTCAGCCAAAGAAGTTATGGTATCTTCATCAGCCAAACTAAATATGTCAAAGATCTTTTGAAAAGGTTTGGAATGGTTGATTGTTCACCTGCATCTACACCTATGTCTACTGCAACAAGGTTGGATGAAGATAAAAAGGGCAAGAGTGTACATATCTCAAGATATAGAGGGATGATTGGATTATTGCTTTACTTGACAACAAGTAGACCAGACATCATGTTTGCAACATGTCTATGTGCAAGATTTTTAATCCAATCCAAAAGAATCACATTTGATGGTCGTAAAGAGGATTTTCAGATATTTGAAGGGAACTCCAAACTTGGGATTATGGTATCCTAAGGGAACTGGTTTTGAAGCTGTTAGATACACAGATGCAGATTTTTCTGGATACAGGGTTGACAAAAAGAGTACCAGTGGAAGATGTCAATTTCTTGGACAAAGACTTGTATCTTGGTACAACAAGAAATAACAATATGTATCAACTTCTACAGCTAAAGCTGAATACATAGCTGTAGGGAGTTGTTGTGCTCAAGTGCTTTGGATTAGAAATCAGCTAATGGATTATAGCCTAGTGTTACACAAAATTCCTATCATGTGTGACAATACTACTGCTATATCTATAGTAGCTAATCCAGTTAATCATTCTAGGACAAAGCACATTGATGTGAGGTACTATTTCATTAGAGAACATGCTACTAATGGTACCATTGAGCTCATTTTTGTACCAATAGAAAAATAACTAGCTGACATTTTTAATAAACCTTTGGATGAAGCAACTTTCATTAGACTTGTAGGTGAAATTGGAATGCCCAATTCTTCATCCTAAGGCAAGAACTCAGCAAATTTTGTGCAGCAGATTAATCTCCAGTAAATCAAAATTAATTTGATTAAATTGGAAATTAACTGAAATATGAATTATAAATATTTCAGAAATCTCTGTATATTTATCTTTCAAATTTAATTACCTTGGAATCTTTCAAATTCTGAGTGAACTGCTTAGTTGTTAATTTACATCCTTAATATATAAAATTAACTCTAGGCAGAATTACAATAACCAAAAGTATTTAGAAAACTGAGTTCTCGATAAGTATCAATTGACTTCTCGACAAGTCACTTTAGGACTTCTCTAGTGAGTCCTCGATCAGTTAACTTACTGACTTCTCGAGTGACTTCTCGATAGGTTTAAAATGACTTGTCGATAAGTCCTTTTAAAGTTCTCTAATAATGTTCATTCACAGAGTTCTCTACAAGTACAATCCTTTAACTTATCAATAACTCAGAACTGAGATAATTTAAATTGATAAATTATTTTAGTAAAACACTTTTGGAAAATGCATTCTAATTTTATTTTGAATTTATTCAAGTAAAAGTTAGAATTAATTCAGTCCACTTTTGGGGACAAACTGGGTATTTATTTGACATTTCGATAAGTCAAGTTTGAGTTTTCGAATTTAAAATGACTTCTCGATATGTACTTCACTTCTCTAAATGACTTCTCGATAGACAAACTTCAAATGTCTATTTTTGAGTTCTCGATAAGTCATCTACATTCACTATAAATACCCAGACTTCTCGATTAATTTGAACTTGGAATTTTTTAAATTCTAAGAAAACTGAATATTTATTACTTCATATCCTCAATATATGAAGTTAATAAATAACAAATCAAAAGAAGCATAAAGTATGAAAAACTGAACAAATTTAAATCATAAATTATGTTCAGAAAAATACTTTTGACACACTTCGACTCTAATTTCTCTGACTTATTGACACATTTACATACTCTTGTGATTTCTTGTTTATGTGAAAATAGGTTAGTCTAATGTTGGTAGACTAGTACGTTATTTGTGTTATTTCGAGTATGCTGATAGTGGTTAAATTATTTGACTATATGCTGATAGGATTAGCTATCTTTTTTTGGGAGTACTTGTTTATTTGCATGGGGAACAATTATTCTAAATAGTGAACTAATATTCTTGAGTACTTGCATGGGGAATAGTAACTAGTCATTTCTAACTGTCAAATGTGCTTGTGTGTTTGTTACTCTTATTATCCGGGTAACTCAAGAGTCTATTGGTTTCTATTTTTACTCCCTCTATAAATTAAAACGCTTCATTTTTTATCATTCATCACTCTCATATTCTCAACAAACATCTGATTTCAAACTCACCTCATGTTCATCTCTCTCTCTCTCTCTCTCTCTCTCTCTCTCTCTCTCTCTCTCTCTCTCTCTCTTTCAAATGGATGCCCCTGTTGGATTTTTAAACGCAGCGGGGCGTGGAAAAACACTTTTACACACACAAAATCCAAATAAAAGCATATAAATCGTGAATAAAAATTCGAGGGATCGAATCTAACCTTTTAAAATAATTCGGAGACAACGATCAGAGATCCTTAGCAGTTGCTCCTCAAGTGTGAAGCACTCCACCGGTATCCACCAAGAAAACGACTTTTAGGAGGAAGAGGAGGTGGAGAGAATTTGGTTTTCTGAAACTTTTCGGTTTCTCGGGTTCGAATAAAATAGGGTCTATAATAGTGTATTTATAGGCAAAATTTTCAGCTGAAATTTTCCCATAAATAATATTATTATTATCCCATTTATTATTCTCATTAATAATTAAAACACCTTTTAATTATTAATCCTTTTTCTAAACACTTTAGAAATAATTCCCTCTCTTGATTTAATTTCCAAAAATTAAATCCTTTAATTAATAATATTAAGAACTTTTCTTAATTAATTTATAATCAATTAAATCTCATTTAATTAATTATTAAATTTGCCAATTAATTATTTATTTCACAAATAAATAATTATTAGCCATTATTAATTAATTCATCCACCAATAAATCATTCTCTTTTTATGGTGTGACCCTGTAGGTTCAATATTAAGCCGGTAGTAGAAATAAATAATAATAAAACTATTTTATCATTATTTATATAAATTCTCTAATTTATTAAATATGATTAATTAATTAATCACATTTATTCTACATCATGAGTGATGCTTTTCAACATATCGCGACTATCCGGATAATATGAATTCACTGCTTAGAATACCAAGAACCTGTCAGTGAATAGTTACCGTACAATAAACTCCTTCTACCCTACAATGTCCTGATTAAATACAAGGCATGGATCTCGTGTCAAGCCTATCTAATTTAATCACTTGCTTACCATTTACTATGCGTAGTTCTATGCAAATTAGAAACTACTTTCTAATTTCATTCACTCTGGCCAGAGATTCCTGAACTAGCATAAGTGGATCAACCTTGAACATTCGCTTCCTTCACTGGAAGGGGTAGATCCTTTATTGATCATACACTATCTTCGTGTACAAATTCCTATACCTAAAAACTAAGAACTAAACCAAAGCATAGTTCAGTGTACACAAGATGACTATGATGACCTCAAGTCTAAGGATACTTGTACAACTATCACTAAGCGAACAACTGCTGACACGTGAGTGAACTCCATCAGTTGTTCAGCTAGGCGAGTCATGTTCAGTGAACTTATTCTATAATAAGCACCTACATACTAGCTATAGTGTCACCACACAAATGTCTATGAGAATAGACATCCTTCATAATGAAGCAAGCATAGTATGTACCGATCTTTGCGGATTATTAATTACCAGTTAGTAATCCTATGACCAGGAACTATTTAAGTTTAGAGTTATCATCTTTTTAGGTCTCACTATTATGATCTCATCATAATCCATAAAAAGCTTTACTCTAAACTATGGTATATCTTATTTAAACACTTAAATAGATAAAGCCCGTAATAAAAACATAATAAGTCTTTATTAATATCAATGAAATCAAAACAGATTACATAAAAGTTATTCCTAAATCCTAATACATGATTGGAATTAGGACATATTCCTTTCAATCTCCCACTTGTACTAAAGCCAATCACTCTGGTATCTAATACCCATCTCATCTTTATGACGATCAAAGTGACTTTCAAAAAGTAGCTTTGTGAGTGGGTCTGCTATGTTGTTGTGTGTGTCAACTCTAATTTAATACAATATAAGAAATGTTACCGCGCTTCCACTAAACCTTTTGTAGACGCATGGTTCATCTACGTTTTCGATAAAATCAAACTCTTTGATTATCTCATCAAAACGAATGTTCCATCTTTCGAGAAGCTTGCTTTAAACCACATTAATCGCAAGCAAAATCCGAACTGATTTTAACAGGGCTTCATGTAAAAAGTTTCATCAAAGTCAATCCATTGCCTTTGTTTGAATCCTTTTCCCAAAAGCCTGGCCTTTTAGGTCTCCACCTGGCCATCTGCTATAATCTATCTTTTGTATACCGTATACATAGATTCCATTCTGGATTTCATGGCACTATGCCATTTCTCTGAGTCAACACTACTCATAGCCTCATTATAGGTCACAGGGTCGTCATTATCAAATGATTGACAACTCATTGTCATTCTCAATGACAAGGCCATATTACCTTTCAGGTTGGCGAGACACTCTCCCTGATCTATGAATGGGCTGTTCCACAAAAGGTTGTTTAGTCAGAACAGGTGTTTCCACTCGATATGTAGTAGTTTGTGCACTTGAACTTGATCAAGTTCAATTTTGCTCCCACTGTTTCCTTCAAGGATAAACTCCTTTTCCAAGAAGGTAGCATGTCTGGAGACAAACACCCGATGATCGGTATAAAAGTGATACCCTAAAATCTCTTTAGGATATCCCACAAAACTATATTTTACGGATCGAGATTCCAGAAGACTCGGTTTCCTTTCTTTCCATATCTCATACGAAGTTTGAGGAACAGATTTTGGAAAGCACCTTATTCAGTAAATATGCTGAGGTTTCCAATGCATAACCCCATAGGAATACTGGAAGATTTGCATAGCTCATCATGGACCGAACTATGTCTAACAAAGTTCGATTTCTCCTTTCAGATACTAATCTGGAGGAGTCCACTGGGAGACTATACCATTTAGTTTGAGATAATCTAGAAACACTCCATTAAAGTATTCACCATCTCGATCTGATCGAAGAGTTATAATACTATGTTTGGTTGTTTCTCCACTTCATACTTATATTCTTTGAACCTTTCAAAGGCCTCAGACTTGTGTTTCATCAAACACATATCCGAATCCAGATCTATCATCTATGAAAGTAATGAAGTACGAAAATCCACCCATGGCTTGCTTAGACATTGGTCCACATACATCTGTGTGTACCATTCCTAGCAAATTTGCAGTCCTCTCTCCATGTCTACTAAATGGAGACTGCAGTGCCACAACGAAGTGAGATTTTCATCATCCCTTTTCTTTTATTAGTTTGTTCAATGTGAAGTAAATTATGTCACATATATACAGACCATTATTTAAAGCACCACATCCATAAAGAATATTATCTCTAAGAATAGAACATTCATTATTCTCAATAATAAATGAAAATCCATCCAAGTCTAACTTGGGAATAATATTCCTCACAATCGAGGGAACAAAATAACAATTATTTCAAACAATAGTCTTGCCCGTAGGCATATGTAAATGAAATGATTCTACATCTTCAGCAGCAAATCTTGCTCCATTTCCCATCAGTAGAATCACCTCCTCTTCCTCAAGAGTCCTACTTCTCCTTGGTCCCTGCAACAAATTGCAGATATGAGAACCACAGGCGGTATCTAATACCCAAGTAGAAATTTCATTTAATGACATATTCACTTCTATCATGAACATACCTGAATTAGAAGCAGTAGTCTTACTACCCTTCTTCTTCTTCAATTCTGCAAGGTAAACCTTGCAGTTCCTCTTCCAGTGCCCCACCTTGTTACAGCGAAAGCAAACAACTTTGCTCTTGGGGTCTTCAGCTTTTGGTGGAACCGGCGTTTTCTCACCTACTTTCTTCTTCTTGGAAGAGTTCCTCTTCCTTTTCTTAGGATTGGAACCTTCACCAATTAGAAGAACAGAACTCTTCTTAGGGGGAAAATTCGATTCCGCAGTCTTTAACATGTTATGGAGTTCAGGCAGGCTGACATCCAACTTATTCATGTGAAAGTTCACAACAAACTATGAGAACGAACTCGGAAGCGATTGCAAGACCAAGTCTTGGCTCAGCTCCCCATCCATGGCAAAACCAAGTTGTCTAAGACGTTCAATCAAATTGATCATCTTAAGTACATGGTCATTCACAGATGATCCCTCAGACATCCTACAACCGAACAGCTCCTTCGATATCTCATATCGAGTTGTCCTCCCTGCCACATCATACAACTCTTGTAGATGCATGAGGATAGTGTGAGCATCCATATGCTCATGTTGCTTCTGTAGCTCAATGTTCATGGAAGCTAGCATGATGCATTGAGCAACATTTGCATCATCTATCCACTTACGATACACAACATGTTCATCATTATGTGCATCACTAGCAGGTTCAGTAGGCTTAGGTGAGTCAATCACGTATTCCAGCCTCTCAATCCTGAGAACAATTCTCAAGTTTCGAAGCCAGTCAGCATAATTAGGACCAGTCAATTTGTGAGCATCTAGTATGCTCCTGAGTGATAGTGCAGAAGACATAACGTACAAAGTAAATCTGTAAATGATAAACACATAACAACACTTAGCAAATATTCAATTTCATTTTAAAACACTATATGAATCGGGTCTTTATTCATAAGTGGCTCCCACTAGTTTATCTAATTTATTCAACCCTCTACGTGAAAAATTAAGCATTTATAATGTTAGTGGGAATAGGGATCCTACATTCCATTACACAACCCCGGCTGTGGCACGAAACGCCATGTAATGTTCAATAGGCAGACAACTCTTGTCAATTACATCTTATGTTATTCCCTAATCAAACTTTAGCCTCTTGAATAATTGAGTCACGGCTGTGGCACGACAAACTCAATATTCTAAGTCAAGTCAAACCCAACATTCCGTACAATTGAATCAGTCCCCAAAAGCCCACGGCTGTGGCACGTAACGACCTTTAGATTCTTATTCAATGTACACATCTCTATGTAATAGACAAGTATTTCTTATTTCGAAATCAAAGCCCTCGGCTGTGGCACGAAACGACAATGATTCAAAAATAAGAACTACTTTCTATCATGTTGGAAGGCTATGACCGACACAAGCCCGTTGTATCATTGGCCAATTACTACTTGATATTATTTAATTTTAGAGGGATTATATTACGTTGCAATCATAATCATATTATAAAGAGATTCTTCCTTTTAAATTAAATATTTCAAATCAATAATCAATAATCAGATGATTCCCAGATCGGGTGGAGCATTGTCAAGAGGCGTCACTTAATAACCCTTTCTTACAGATAGAAATCTGTTGTTGACAGAATCATCCTTTCTCTCATATCAAAAATTCATATTCAATTACGTGTTTCACAAACACAAGAATCTCATGATTGTATTCATAATATTATTCTTAAGGTTATGAAACAATTTCATTATGTTAGGTTGTCTAACAAACGCCTTATGTTTATTTAAGTTCACCTAAATCTATCATCGCATGATAAACTAAGCATATATCACATATATCAACATGAATAAACATCAAGGTAGGCATGTTACATCATCTAGCACATTAGTCTAAGCATTATACATCTCTATGTATCACATGAAGTATTTAAAAGCAATTTAAACAGTTAAAAACAGCTTAAAAAACAATTCTGTTAGCTATAAACAGTTCGAAACAATTTCATAAAATATCATATAATATACCATTAGAAGCGTCTCGAAAAGACGAATCCAACGGCACCAAAATCACCCAATTCTGAGCCTCCACGCGCCCTCACGCACCGAAACAAGCTTCCCCACGCGCCGACACGCGCACACGCGCTGTCAGGCGCGTGTCTGACAATCAACCACGCGCTTCACGCGCCCCACGCGCTCCACGCGCCCGAACCCCTGTGCTGACGTCAGCATGACGTCATCTGATGACGTCAGCATGACGTCAGCATCCGCCTGACCTTTGACCAGCGCGTGGCTGACACGCGCCGCGCGTGACACACGAGCGCGTGTGCCCCACGCGCGCGCGCCAGTCGCGCGGTCCTTCAGTCTGCTTCGAATTCCGTGCGCCTGTACCTTTTTCTCTGTGCTTCTCTTTTAAATCCGTGCAACAGCAAATACAGAAAACAACAGGGATGCAGAATATTTGCAGATGCAATATATATATACATACAATTCATATATATATATATGATTAATTAATTACGAATTTAAATTTAAGAACTTCAAAAATTCATAATAAAAAATCTATACATCCTAAAATTATGGAAAAAATACCCAGACGATCTACAACACTTGTAGAACCCAGATCAACACTCAAAATTATTCTGAGAAACGATTTTTCATCAGAAAAAATTAAACCATGATATAACTTGTAAAAATCATAATTAATTCATACAAGCACATAAAATTTTAAAATTTTTACCACAGATCTATATGCATAAAACCTATGCTATGATACCATTGTTGGATTTTTAAACGCAGCGGGGCGTGGAAAAACACTTTTACACACACAAAATCCAAATAAAAGCATATAAATCGTGAATAAAAATTCGAGGGATCGAATCTAACCTTTTAAAATAATTCGGAGACAACGATCAGAGATCCTTAGCAGTTGCTCCTCAAGTGTGAAGCACTCCACCGGTATCCACCAAGAAAACGACTTTTAGGAGGAGGAGGAGGTGGAGAGAATTTGGTTTTCTGAAACTTTTGGGTTTCTCGGGTTCGAATAAAATAGGGTCTATAATAGTGTATTTATATGCAAAATTTTCAGCTGAAATTTTCCCATAAATAATATTATTATTATCCCATTTATTATTCTCATTAATAATTAAAACACCTTTTAATTATTAATCCTTTTTCTAAACACTTTAGAAATAATTCCCTCTCTTGATTTAATTTCCAAAAATTAAATCCTTTAATTAATAATATTAAGAACTTTTCTTAATTAATTTATAATCAATTAAATCTCATTTAATTAATTATTAAATTTTCCAATTAATTATTTATTTCACAAATAAATAATTATTAGCCATTATTAATTAATTCCTCCACCAATAAATCATTCTCTTTTTATGGTGTGACCCTGTAGGTTCAATATTAAGTCGGTGGTAGAAATAAATAATAATAAAACTATTTTATCATTATTTATATAAATTCTCTAATTTATTAAATATGATTAATTAATTAATCACATTTATTCTACATCGTGAGTGATGCTTTTCAACATATCGCGACTATCCGGATAATATGAATTCACTGCTTAGAATACCAAGAACCTGTCAGTGAATAGTTACCGTACAATAAACTCCTTCTACCCTACAATGTCCTGATTAAATACAAGGCATGGATCTCGTGTCAAGCATATCTAATTTAATCACTTGCTTACCATTTACTATGCGTAGTTCTATGCAAATTAGAAACTCTTTTCTAATTTCATTCACTCTGGCCAGAGATTCCTGAACTAGCATAAGTGGATCAACCTTGAACATTCGCTTCCTTCACTGGAAGGGGTAGATCCTTTATTGATCATACACTATCTTCGTGTACAAATTTCTATACCCAGAAGAGCCCTATTAATTGTCCCTGGAGACTAAGAACTAAACCAAAGCATAGTTCAGTGTACACAAGATGACTATGATGACCTCAAGTCTAAGGATACTTGTACAACTATCACTAAGCGAACAACTGCTGACACGTGAGTGAACTCCATCAGTTGTTCAGCTAGGCGAGTCATGTTCAGTGAACTTATTCTATAATAAGCACCTACATACTAGCTATAGTGTCACCACACAAATGTCTATGAGAACAGACATCCTTCATAATGAAGCAAGCATAGTATGTACCGATCTTTGCGGATTATTAATTACCAGTTAGTAATCCTATGACCAGGAACTATTTAAGTTTAGAGTTATCATCTTTTTAGGTCTCACTATTATGATCTCATCATAATCCATAAAAAGCTTTACTCTAAACTATGGTATATCTTATTTAAACACTTAAATAGATAAAGCCCGTAATAAAAACATAACAAGTCTTTATTAATATCAATGAAATCAAAATAGATTACATAAAAGTTATTCCTAAATCTTAATACATGATTGGACTTAGGACATATTCCTTTCAGCCCCGATCTTTTACAGACTTAATCATGGAGCGTATCAGCCTGTTCATCATATAGATGAAGGTCAAATTTACTTTGATCCCTTCGGACTTCGTGTTCGTCTCAGGGGGTTGTTTATAGCCCCTTAGATATTCCAAGAGAAATCTTTGATGAACTCTCATGGGATGATCAACTTAGCATCCTTTTCTTTGAGATGGAAGTCTCTTTCGAGCAGGATAGACGTGCAAGAGTAGCTGAGCAGCAACGCCTTATTGCTCTGGAGTTGCAGGAGAGAATCATTTCTCTTGCACACTCCATGTCCAGAGCTTATCAGCGCAGGGCAATGAGGTTGGAGGCAGAGAAGAAGAAGTCCAAACTAGAGTAGTTAGGATTAGGATTTACTTGTTGAATCTATGTCTTAAGGTACTCTATTTTTATTATTAATGAAAATCCGAATTCTTCTCTAAGCATTCTTTTGTTTGTGTAATGATTCCTATGTGCTTATATATGTATTGAATATTGTCTTCGCTGTAATATTGCTTGACACTAAAATATCTTTCAATGTCTTTGTCTAACGAAACTCAAAAAAAGGGGTACATTTGTTCAATGCATTACAGGTCCAACACAACAACATTTCAGATAATCTATCCACAGGTATTAGTGCTAAAACTGCAGCTAAAACATTTCAAAAGCAAACTGCAGTTCACCAAAGCACAACAACACAAACACAAACTCAAACACAATCCCACTCAGGTAACTCCCAAAAGGAACCTGTTTTACAAAAGGACAAATTCCCCAGAATGTTCTTCAGTTGTTTTCTTGTTTGATAAAAAGAAACTCGTATCACAAACATGGAAACCTATCGATTTTTCATGAATATCACTAATGCACTTTCATGTGAAAAACAGTCTTAATAGACTGATAGGTTTGAGGGTAGTACCCCTGAGGGGGAGCTATCTAAATCCTCTCCAATTCAATTGGAGGTTCCTTATGATGGAACAACTCCCCTCATAACCCTAGCAGAAATTGCCTCTGCAGTTGAAGCTAGGAGTACAATTGCCCATGATCCTGTCATAGGGGAGGCAAGCTTAGCACATTCAAGTGTCAGTGTGTTGTAAGAGAGGCAGGATCCTTCCTGGAAAAAGGAGAGGTAGATGAGTGTCTGGATTTAGCAATCCTTGTGAGGTTACTCTGACTCTTAAAAGTCATGAGGATAGTGCAGTGAGAAGTAGTGAGACTACTTATTCAAAAGAACAGAGAGCTTAGGAATTTCCTATTCTATTCTACTTGATAAACTCATCACTACAAACTTCACTAAAACTTGAAGCTGTTGATAGTGTTCTAAATGAACATTGACAAAAGCTTGAACAATGTGCATCTAGTTGGATCTTTCTTTCTGAAGATAATGTCAAAAGGGGGAGAATATATCTAAATGCCAAAACAGCTAATGGATGTTTCCAGATAATAATATTCTTTTCTTGATAGGGGGAGAAGGAAGAATAAACTAAATGCAACTCACAAAAGAAGATCAGATGGGAAAATTGGGTTCTTGGGTTCTGCATTTAGATAAAGTTTTGACATCATCAATCAGAACTTGTGCATAATTTCATAATGAACAAGTTGGGGGAGATTGTAATATATAATAGATGATGTCAAAGATTACTGGAGCTAACAATGTCATTAGCATTTATGATCTGAGTGGAAGATTAATGAATAGTTATTTTCAGTAATCAGTTAAGCTTGGGGACAACCCTAAGTTAGTTGTTATGTTATCTAAATTTGTATTCTGTACTTGTAACACTTAAAGTCTGTAAAAATGCAAAGAAGCAGACAGAAGTCTTTTTCCTAAAATAGTATCAAGCCTAAGGATTCTATCTGGAAGAAGATCAAGACGATCATGCCTCAGAAGAATTTTGAAAAAGCTTGGAGTTGAATAAATCTGTTTGGAGAAAAATGTTCTAAGTCAAGATCTTTATAAGTCACAGATTTAATATTATAGAGAAGTCATTCGAGAACTCTAAAATGACTTATCGAGAATTCATTCATACTCCAGAGAGTACCGATGGATAAACAATATCTACTCGACGGATGAGCTATAAATCCACTCGATGGATGAATAACATCTACTCGACGGATGAGCAATATCTACTCAACGGATAAGCTATACATCTACTCGACGGATGAGCAATATCCACCGGGAGTAGAGAAGTCAGGAAAGCTACTCGAGAACTCAAAAAGATATCAAAAAGTCATTCTTTCACTAGAGAACTCAGAGTTATCGACAAGTCTATATCTATTCGAGAACTCAGAGATATCTACAAGTCAAGTGAAATTATGAAGACTAGAGATCTCGATGAGCTGAAGACCTCTACAAGCCAAACTCATTATGGAGAACTAGAGATCTCAATAAGCCTTTGCACTTATCGAGATATCAAGTGTTCAAATGAATCAAACTGGAGATCTCGAAGTATAGTCTCAAAGTACATAATTGTAGATCAGTTTAATATCCAAGATAAACAATCAACAAACAATCCAACAGCTGGATTGACAAGTTTACAAAAAGCAGTTTGAAATGTGTGCAAGATCAATGGCAAAGATTAACTGAAAGAGGAAGATTAAAGTAAACACGGGATACTAAAGATATGCTAAGCCAGAAATGGAAGATTTGCTTTTCTATAAATAGAAATGACAAGTGACAGTTTAGAAAAGCTAATAGCATGTTTATTATCCACTGTGTAAACCAGCAGTTAACTGAGCTATAAAGTTAACACTGTTCCTCTAGTTAGTAGTAACAATTTAGATCAAAATTCTTGTAACACTCTCGAGAAGAAGCTGAGCTCTTTAACTTCGAAGAGCTTAGAAATTTTGTAGCAAAGCATCTTAATTTTTAATACAAAAATTAAGTGAGTTTTGAAGATCTGTGTTCTTTATTTTGTGCAAGTTTAATTTATGCATGAACACTTTTCTATACAAGATTTAATTTACTTTGTTCAACCATTATCTTTCAAGAAAAGCCTAAAATAAGAAAAACATATTCACCCCCCCCTGTGTGTGATTCATTACCTAAGATAAAGTAAGAAGAATCACGAGTGACAATGGAACTGAGTTCAAGAATTCTGTGATGAGATCATTTTGTGAAGAGAATGGGATTATGCATGAGTTTCTGCATCAAGAACTCCACAACAAAATGGAGTGGTGTAAAGAAAGAACAGATCTCTTATTGAAGCTGCAAGGACAATGCTTGAAGAATCAAAGTTACCAACATACTTTTGGGATAAAGCTTTGAATACTTCCTGCTACACTCAAAATATCTCTTTGGTAAATCAAGCAAAGTGCATGACACCCTACCAATTGTTCAAGAATAGGAAGCCAACTCTAAATTTTCTTCATGTCTTTGGCTACAAATGTTATATCTTAAAGAATCGAGCTGATCAACATGGAAGGTTTGATGCTAAAGCAGATGAAGGAAATTTTCTTGGATATGTTGTGGGAAAGGCATATAGAGTCAACAATCTAAGAACCAACATTGTTATGGAATCAATACATGTTGTGTTTGATGACAAAAAGCCTCAAGTTTGATAATGTGGACATGGTTAGTGATGACAGTGATGATGAAAGTGATCAAAAAATAGTGACTAAGGATAATACAGAAAAATCTATGACTAATAAAGCACATAATTCAACATCTGTCAAGTTACAAAATGCTTCATCCGTTGGGAGACAATCAGCTTCATCCGTCGAGATACAAAGTACATCATCTGTCGGAACAATAAGAGAAGCTGAAAGTCATAATAGATCACCTACGGAAAATTCCCCTTTCTCAAATCAAAGAATCACAAACTCAGGGGGAGTTTCTCATAATCAAAACTCAGTCACACATCAAGTGACTTGATGCTAACAAAAAGGGGGAGAAAGGTTCATCAAGTGAGGGGGAGAAATAGCTCAACATTCAAGTCAACAAAGGAATTGTGCCAGCAATTGCTTTCACTAAGCCACCAGTTATGGATAGCATTGATCTCATCAATCTAGCAGCAGCAAAACTGGAATCAAATGAAAAACTGTCAAAGATTGATGTAGCAGCAGCTGAGAAGGGACTAGATGAAAAATGGAAGAAAATTGATGCTGATATTCAGAAGAAATTTGGTAAGCTACAGAAGCGAGACAGGACTTTTCATCACCATTCTCAAGTCAAACATATCTCAGTGCATGAAATGAGTCTAGGCAACTTGGAAAAGGCCAAACTTCATGCATCAAATCTCCAAAAGCTGATCTTATTCTGAAGCCTAAAAGAAACTACTCAAAGTTCTCAGACAAAAACCCTGTGGATCTTTTGTTTGAGACACCTAGGCCAAATGAAAAGAAGCTGCTGGGAAGGTCAATTGCATTTTACAAAGATCCATCTGATTCAGTTCAAAAGAAGAGAATTGCCAAGATCTGTAGGAATGGAAAAGAGATCTGTGTGGTGGTTGGACACCCTATATTTGTAGAAGTTAAGAAAGAAGAAAAACAAAGGATAAAGCAAGAAAAGAAGCAGGTTGCTCTAGATGTTAAGAAGCTCAAATAAAAGAAAGAGCAAGCTGTTATCTTGGCCAAACTTCAAGCTGTCAAATCTACAACTGAGATGTCTGAAAAACCACCTGTGATAACTGAAGCTCAGAATCAACAAATGCAAAATGAACCCCACAGAAAAGAAGATTCAGATTCAAGCTTCATTCTAAGAGAAAATTGGACTTTAGTGATGAGGAAATGGATGACTACATTCCCAAACAGTCTACAACTTCAACTCAGACATCCAAGAACTTTAGTTTCAATGTGACTTCAAGGAGATTGGTTCTAAAGAAGATTGAAGAGCTAAGGAGTAATAAAGCCAAAGATGCACTTCCAAGAACTCTGTCTATTCCCTTCACAGGGAAGAGAGTGCATTTGAGGCCTTATTAGTAGATGGAATTCATGGATGATAAGGGAGTTAGAAGATTCTTCAGACTGGATGACCAACTGAGCATCTCTAGCAATGAGACTCTTTTGGAAATACAGGAAATGCTGGATCTATCTGAAGCTAATAAACTTTAATTCCACAGAAAACTCCAAAATTAAATAGAGGAAAATAACATAAAGTTTGGGAAGAAATTCAGACAATCAAGGAAATAGACATATTTGCTCATATTAGAGGAGCACCTTGATAATTATTGTGAGAACTCTTTGTATACTTTGCTTGTTCAATTTTTAATAAATCTTGTAGCACTTATCAGTTTTATCTACTACTTTTAATCTGTATTTTTAGGATGTTTTGTTATCATCAAGTTTCTCTTAATTTATGGCTACAATTCCAACAGACATAAATTTGGGGAGATTGTTAGGAATATGTTGTGAACTTGATGATAAATTAAACAAAACACCTTAGTAGAGTTAACATAGTGAATTTTGTAGCACTCGACGGATGATCAAATATAGTCCCGACGGATGAACTTTATAGTCCCGACAGATGACAATTTGACATCCATCGAGTGAGTAGCTTATGTAACAAATAAGAAATGTAGCTCATTTCTGCAAACGACATATATTAGTCAAATAGATTGCTTAGGGTTCTATAAGTCATGTTGACTACTAGATTGATATGCAGAATAGGTTGATTAATTGTAAATATGAGATGTCTTGTAATTTTGTATAAGTGAAATAAAGTCAAGTGGCAAATAGACTCCCGACGGATGATCTACAAGACTCCCGAGGGATGATCAACAAAGCTCCCGACGGATGATAAGCATAGTCTCGACGGATGATCAAATTTAAATAGTTGTTGATAGTGACAACACAGTCACATGCGTTGGGTGTTTGTAAAAGGAATGTGGCATCCTGTTAAGCAGGAATTTGAGAACAAGGAAGCATTACCATTTCCATGTAATTGTGAAGATATTCAAAGATGCTGGAATAGAGTAGTGAAGTAGCATGGAGTTAGACTAGATATGTTTTGTTTTATTATCTTATCCTATTGCCATGTAAACTTGGTGATATATAAACCAAGTGTAGCAAGTAGAACAATTAACTGAGCTAGCCTATTTTTAGAGAAACATATCAAGCTGTATTCTGTAAGCATTTCTATGAAGCTTTAGTTGTTCAAACTTGTAAGCAGCTGTGAGCTATTCAAAGCTTCACATGGTTCTCATTTGATATATATATATATATATATCTGGTGGATACTTTCAAATCCACCAGAAAGTTTTAAAATCTTGTGTTCTATTTATCAAGTTAGAACTTTATTTAAAATTGAAAAAGTAGCCAGAATTACATTCAACCCCCTTATGTAATTCTTGTTGTATTGTTAGGGAATAACAATTCTCTTTGCTCAAGTGCCATAAGTGCATAGTTTCCAAACTCTTCATTCTCATCTTCATCATCAGTGTCATCCCAAATCTTGCCTTCAACAATGTAAGCCTTTCTTGCTGTTTCTTCAAGAGAGCTTCATACTTTGCCTCCAATTCCAAATAGGCTTTATCCTTTTTCACCTTCATAGGCTTCCTGAACTCAGAAGCAAAGTTACCCAACTCATCACAGTTGAAGCACCTTATCTTTGATATGTCAACAGATCTAGTTTTATAGCCACCTTTGCTAGTTGAGTTGTACTGAGTCTTTGGTTTCCAATTGTTGCTATTGGAAGATTGTCCCTTGTTCTTGAAAAACCTAAACTTTTAGCTCTAATGTTAGAGAATTTTCTAGCCAAGTAAGCCATATATTGATCCATTTCATCCAACTCATCAAGGGTGTAGAACTCTTCTTCCTCTAGCTCCAAAATAAGAGATACAATAGAGGTAAAAAGAATTAAAGAACGGATGTTAGCCACGCAGAGTCGGCAAAAGAGCTACATAGATCTAAAACAAAGAGAAGTTGAATTCTCAATTGGTGATAAGGTTTTTCTTAAAATAGCACCGGTAAAGGGTATACTAAGATTTGGGAAGAAGGGAAAGTTAAGCCCAAGGTTTGTTGGTCCATTTGAGATACTCGAAAAAGTTGGGAAAGTGGCCTATAATTTAGACTTGCCCCCATCATTAGAAAAGGTTTGTGATGTATTCCATATTTCATTATTAAGAAAATATATTGCTGACCCATCTCATGTGCTTAACTATGAACCATTGGAATTAAGTTCGGACCTGACTTACACGGAAAAGCCCATACAAATTCTTGATAGAAAAGAAAAAAAGCTTAGAAATAAGAAAATTTCACTTGTCATAGTTCTGTAGAGGAACTCTAAAATAGAAGAAAGTTCATGGGAGCGAGAGGATGAAATGAGATCCAAATACCCAGATTTATTTCTATAGCAATTCTGGAGGATGAAATTTTAATAGGGTGGGGAGACTTGTAATATCCATGTTCGAAATATAATAATTTTATGATATTTTACTTTAGAAGTTGAAATATATGTGATTGTATTTATGGACCTTTTATGATTTGAAGGGTGATGGTGTGTGTTGATGCTAATGATATTATGTAGTCATCCCACATTGAGTAAAATAAAGGGGATGATATATTCTTCCCTTTTATATATTGTATTGAGTGCAATGTTTTTAACTTGTGTGTTGGGAGCTTTGGCTTACTTCCCACATTGGTGAGAATGTGAGCAAAGTACTTTCCTTAAGCTATAAATTAAATGAACAAACTTTTGTAATGTACTTATACTTATATAATGGACTTACAAGTGTGCTAGTTTAATTTTAATACATTATCTTTTGTCCCACATCAAGACAAGAATGTAAATGGGATAGTCATTCATCTATATAATCAACTAAGTGTATTAAATTCTTAAGTTTGATATATAAATCACTTGTGCAAAGTTAATTTCTCCTTTCTTGATGTCCCATATCGAAAAGAAAAAGGGAAGGGAGACCCTTCACTCACTATTTAAGCTAACATAGTGACATGGGTTCAAGTTAACTTGGACTTGAAGCCTTTGCCTTGTCCATTGTTCCTTTAAGCAATTTGATTTTTTGCTTAAATACTGAAAGGAGACTAACATGTTGCCTCTTCCACCAAGTAAAATATAACAAACACCTAAAGTTTTGAATCTTAACACTTTGTATCTCATGAGCCTCTTTATACATGTTTTTAAGGAATTTAAAAACTTACTTGAGTCATGGCTAGTTCATTGATTTAAGAATGTTAGAGTCCCGCATCGAAAAGATGTGGAACCAAAGAGTCTATAACCTTTATATAAGTGGTAAGAATGTTTGCAGTAGCAATACAAAAGAGGAACAAGGTCTCCTCCCACATCGAGTAGTTGTGGAAGCTTAAGGTTCAAAGAGCTTACTTAAACATAATGGGTTCCAAGTGTTGATGGTGACTTTGAGCTTCTTGCTTAGTTAACATAAAATCTTGGTTCCTTGGGCTAAGTTTCTAATGTTTAATAAATTATTTACTTAAGATCCTATAGAAAAATTTAAAGTGATATAAACTTTCCTAATACAAAATATTTATTAGGAATGTTAAGAAATAAGTTTGAAAACGTAGTTGGAAGATGGGAGCTATATAGTTTACCCCTCCACTTAATGTTAGCTTTCAAAAAGAAACTAGAATCCTACATCGATTTGAATATAAAAACTAGGTTGCTACTTATGCGGTGGCTTAAACCTTTAAATTTGTACTTAATTCATTACAAAAATGTTGGGCGAACGAAGCATCGTTTTTAAGCTCGGCGACAAGTGACAACAAATAAGAACTACTTGACATGAGTGCACTAGCAAGCCAGTTGCGTTTTATTTGAAGTTACCCAAGTATCTCACATCGAAAAAGATAGATGAGTATGGACAACCTTATCCCATATAAACAAGTGTACTTACCTGTATTTGGAAGTAAGAAATCAAAGTTAAGTTCTAAGCTAGTACTTTGAGGGAACTACTTATTTTCCCTTATTTAATTTTGACTACTTTCTACTTATGTTTTGTTATTTAGTAATATTTTATTTAGTAATTTTGTATAGAATTTAATTTCATATTAAGTATAGTATTTAACTAATTAATTAGAAATAATAATTTGGTAAGATTGGAACACAGTCTAATAGTCAAGCTAAAATTGGTAATTTATAAGAGTAATATGGACATGAATGTATGTACTAAATTATGATTGACAAAAAAACACATGTATATTGTTGGGTAATCGTAAAGCATATTGAACGGAAGTTTCTTGCGGTTAAAATCTGAAAGTCTTAGATACAAGGTAAGTAAAGTATTCAACTGTAACACAAGATCACTACAAGAAAAATGCGATCATACAACACCCATCACACAACGCTTGGCCGAAAAAGTGTTGCCCAGAATTTTTATACAACAGTTTTTCAAAAACCAAAAAACAGGTGTTGGCTGATATATATTACTACAAGAAAAACAAAACTGTTGTCTAGTAAAACAAGTCAGACAAATCTTTTCATAAACCTCATGTTGTGTGAATGACAAACTTATAGCATTACCACAACGCTATAAAATCCATTGTCTAGTTCTTAGAGGCAGACAATACTTTCTAACTTCATGTTGTGCAAGTGAGTAAGTTTGCACAACGGTTTTTAAATGATATGTCTGAAAGATATTGAGACAACGTCTCAATTAACAGTTGTAAAAATGAAACAAGTGTTTTTTCTGTTGGTAATTTAAGATGGTGTCAAACAACGTACAAGTATAAGTGTTGTCTGAATTAAAAATGACATACAAGTGTTTTTCTATGTTGTAGATTATACTTTCAGACAATTGGCTAATAAATAAAACCGTTGTCTTACTCTGGTGATTTTTTTAAAAAACATTACCAGAAACAAGGCAAACGTGTCAAACCAAAGGCAACAAGGAAAACCACTCAAACCAGATGCAACAAGCAAATCAACCAACAATCAAGAACTGAAAATAAATAACAGAACCAAGCCAAAGTTATTATACATGTTCATACAAAGTATAGTAATTGAAAGTACAAATAAAAATACTTCAAGAAAGTTGAATTAATTCATCAACATCCCGCATGTAACTATCCATGTCATCACCACTATCATCTATCTCGGGAAAATTGGGCATGAAACAGTCATTCTCGAGTTCCACTTCGATGGATTCCTCATCTGCATCATCATTATCTTCATGGTACTTTTTCTCGGGCAATTTCAACACCACCGACCATAATTTTTCAGAGGGATCGTCGATATAACAAACTTGTTTAACATGTTTTGCTAAAACAAACGGATCATTCAAAAAACCCAACCTATTCAAATTAACCGATGTATATCCCAAGTCATCGACCTTAATCCCTTTGTTTATATCTACCCAATTGCAAAGAAAAACAGGGACCCTAAAGTGATTATAGTCCAACTCCCATATACTTTTTACAACTCCGTAATATGTATGTGATATGTGCTCAATATTTTGATCCTTACCCTGCACAACCATTGTGTCTGCTTCTACACACACACCACTGCATTGAACTTGACGCATATCATCACGATCCTTGGTACTAAAGGTAACACCATCCATTCTATAGCCACTGAATGTAGGAACATCCTTGTTGGGCTCATCTGTAATCCACCTTATCTTGGCCGATATCTCTTTTTCATCAGCCAAATTTGAAGCAATCTGAAAAAAAGGAATTCAAACATGTAAAATAATTCAGGTGAGGTAGTAAGTTGTAAAACAGTGGGAAAAAAATACATCAAACGACGCACGTAATACCTTTTTCTTAAACCATTTTGGGAATGTCTCATTTTGCTTGTTTTTAAGCCACATTTCATCATTTTCATATTCCGGATATTTTGTCATTAAAAAGGCCATGTGTTCACTGCATTTAAAGATAAGACAATATAAGTTGGTTGAACTAATGACAGAAAATATATATGCAATTTTTCAAGTAAAGAGAGAGAAAGTGTAAGAAGTTACTCAATATATGACCTAACAGCAGTGGTATTTTGTAGAACACATAAATGTACTACGTGCAAATCAGTACAGCTCGGAGTTATAATCGTTGCACCGGATAATGGCTTGCAAATAGAATCCTTGGTATGCCTGCCTTTTTTTGGTACCCCAATTGTCACTTCTTCATTATCCACCAAACATTCAACTGCCTCTTCTGCAATATAGGCCTCAGCGATGCAACCTTCTACACGAGCTCGATTCCTTATATATCCCTTCAATGTCTTCATGTATCTCTCAAAAGGATACATCCACCTAAGGAAAATTGGTCCACAAAGCTCGACTTCTCTTACAAGATGAACCGAGATATGAAACATTAAATCAAACAACGAGGGAGGAAAGTATTTTTCAAGCTGACAAAGAGTTTCTACCAGTTGCAATTGCATTTTCTCCAGCTTATCAACCTCAATAACTTTACTACAGATCACTTTGAAAAATAGACAAAACTTGATAATAGTTTTCCTGACCTGTTTTTGTAGTGACGAGCGAATCGCAATTGGGAGCAAATGATGCAAAATTGTATGGAAGTCGTGAGATTTCATTCCGGTAAGACGAAGATTTTCCATTGAAACCAGGTTCTGAATATTAGAACAAAAACCATCAGGCAACTTCATGCCAAGGAAGGATGAGCAAACAACCTTTTTTCAGAATGGGTTAGATTCCAAGATGCCAATGGTAACTTCTCCTTTATCCCCGGAGTTTTTGGCCTTAGTTCTGTTCTAATCCCCATTTCAGCCATGTCAATGCGCACAGATTCCTTGTCTTTCGTCTTTTTTGGTATATTAAGCATTGTGCCGAGTAAAGATTCACATATATTTTTCTAGATGTGCATCACATCGAGAACATGTCGAACCGGCAAAAATTTCCAATACTCAAGTTCAAAAAAGTTTAAAAAATATAGAAACCTTCTTCCAAACAGGTCGAGCATCACCTTTCTTCAATCGTGGTTGGCGTTGTGTTTTACCATAGACATGTCCCTTTAAATGTTGCACTCTTTCAAGTACCTCCTCTCCGGTTAATGGAACTGGAGCTATTTCTTTTTCTATGGTGTTATCAAAATCTTGTTTCTTTCGACGATAAGGATGATGAGGGGGCAACCACCTTCGATGCCTCATGACCACGCACTTATGATAATTGACAAGCCTTTTAGCTTTTGTTTGATCAACACAGATAGGACAAGCATTATACCCTTTGATTATATTTCCCGACAAGTTACCATAGGCTGGATAATCACTAATAGTCCATAACAAGATGCCTCTTAGCAAAACCTGCTCATTCTTGTAAGCATCGTACACTTGTTTCCCATGCCACAACTTTTTTAAATCATCTATAAGTGGTTGAAGAAATACATCAATATCATTTCCGGGTTGAGTTGGTCCAGATATCAACAAGCATAGCATTATATACTTCCGTTTCATACAAAGCCATGGTGGAAGATTATAAATTGACATCAAAACAGGCCAACATGAGTAATCAAGATTAGAGCTACGAAAAGGATTGAATCCATCAGAAGATAGAGTTAACCGTAAGTTTCTAGGATCTGAAGAAAAGTCTGGCCACCTTGCATCGACTTCCTTCCATGTTTGTGCATCAGCAGGGTGTCTCAATTTACCATCCTTTAACCTTTCCCTGTCATGCCAAGTCAAGTCCTTAGATATTTGAGGTGAGTTGAACAAATTCCTCAGACGTGGTATTAATGGAAAATACCATAAAACCTTGGAAGGAATCCCTTCCAATTCATCTCGTTTTTTGTTTAACTTCCATCGAGAGGCCTGACAAATGTGGTACTTCGTCTCATCTTCGTCTCTCTCCACGGTATAGTAAACAATCATTCAGACATACGTGTATTTTTTCATACTCCATTCCCAAGGCACACAAGCTTTTTTTAGCTTCACTGAATGAAGAAGGAAATGTGTTGCCTTGTGGAAGCATAGACCCGACCAAAAGTAGCATTTCAGATAAGCAAGTATCAGATTTTTCATATTTTGCTTTCAAGTTATAAAACTTTACCAAAGCCTTCATCTTAGTGTATCCTTCACATCCTGGATAAAGAGGTTCATATTCAGATTGAATATGGTTAAACATTTCCGAGGAGTCCAGGGATACATCATCATTTCTACCGACTGGGATTTGATCTACCGATTCTGAACTACCCGTCCCTTCAGTGGTAGGCTCACATCCTTCTGTATTGCACTCTCCGTGCCAAATCCAACACTTGTACGTTTGATCAATACCATTGAGAAAAAGATGGTCCCTTACTTTTCGAGCATGCCAATGTTTACTATGTGCGCATTTTATACATGGACAACAAATTTTATTTTCACTAAATCCGTTCTCAAATGCACACAACAACAAATCCTCGACTCCTTTTTTGAATTGTTTTGTTCTTCTATCTGCCTTTAACCAAGACCTGTCCATCTGTTTTAATTCAAAATATGACACATAATTAGAAGTTACAACTAATGAGCTTAACACATAATTTTACTACTAATTGTACTACTAATTACTACTAATCACTAACTGCAAATACAAATTAAATAATAATTAACACTAAAACATTGCCCAAATATAATTAAGAACCCTAAAAATTTAATGAAATTAAACTTAATGGAGATGAAGTAATTACCTTAACACTGACCCAATCAAAAAGATGAAGTTATGGTTTCAATCGAGTTTTTTTGAAGTTATTTTGATGAAGAGGATGAAGAGCTTGAGTGAAGAAATTGAGTGAAGAAATTGAGTGAAGAAGATGAAGAAATCGAGTCAAGAAATCGAGTGAAGAAGATGAAGAAATCGATTCAAGAAATCGAGTGAAGAAGATGAAGAAATCGAGTCAAAGGCTAGAAAATTAATGGCTTAGGACAAAGATCTGGGAGGTTTGAATGGCTTAAGACAAAGATCTGGGCTATTAATGAGTACCACACATTTTGTGCTTTTTTTAACAAACAAATCTGACAACGGTAAAGCAGCCAAACCCCTTGTATCACAGTAATAACGACAAAACAAATATTTAAAAAACCGTTGTATAACAGATACACTGTTCAATCATCTGAAAACAAGTTATATAATGACTTTTTAAAACAAACCGTTGTAAGGTCTATTATAATTAAAATAGAAACTTTAGTACGAGACTAAACACAAGTTACAAGTACCAGTCAAAACACCGGTAAACTGTTAAAATAACAAACCAAACACATTTATTTTTTTATCAAATTTTTGTCATATCACTAAAATATATAGTTCTTAACATCCGTACGGTTGGATCATTCATAAACTTTTTTAAAAAATAGAAACTTTAGTACGAGACTAAACACAAGTTAGAAGTACGGGTCAAAACATCGGTTGACTGTTAAAATAACAAACCAAATAAATTTATTTTTTTCTCAATTTTTTGTCATATAAGTAAAATATATAGATCTTAACATCCGTATGGTTGGATCATTCATAAACTTTTTTTAAAAAATAGAAACTTTAGTACGAGACTAAACACAAGTTACAAGTACCGGTCAAAATACCGGTTGACTGTTAAAATAACAAACCAAACACATTTATTTTTTTATCAAATTTTTGTCATATCACTAAAATAAATAGTTCTTAACATCCGTACGGTTGGATCATTCATAAACTTTTTTTGAAAAATAGAAACTTTAGTACGAGACTAAACACAAGTTACAAGTACCGGTCAAAACATCGGTTAACTGTTAAAATAACAAACCAAACACATTTATTTTTTTATTTTTCTCATATCACTAAAACATATAGTTCTTAACATCTGTACGGTTGGATCATTCATAAACTTTTTAAAAAAATAGAAACTTTAGTACGAGACTAAACACAAGTTACAAGTACCGGTCAAAATACCGGTTAACTGTTAAAATAACAAACCAAACACATTTATTTTTTTATCAAATTTTTCTCATATCACTAAAATATATAGTTATTAACATCCGTACGGTTGGATCATTCATAAACTTTTTTAAAAAATAGAAACTTTAGTGCGAGACTAAACACAAGTTACAAGTACGGGTCAAAACACCGGTTGACTGTTAAAATAAAAAACCAAATAAATTTATTTTTTTCTCAATTTTTTGTCATATAATTAAAATATATAGATCTTAACATCCGTATGGTTGGATCATTCATAAACCTTTTTAAAAAAATAGAAACTTTAGTACGAGACTAAACACAAGTTACAAGTACCGGTCAAAACATCGGTTGACTGTTAAAATAACAAACCAAACACATTTATTTTTTTATCAAATTTTTGTCATATCACTAAAATACATAGTTCTTAACATCCGTACGGTTGGATCATTCATAAACTTTTTAAAAAAATAGAAACTTTAGTACGAGACTAAACACAAGTTACAAGTACGGGTCAAAACACCAGTTGACTGTTAAAATAACAAACCAAATAAATTTATTTTTTTCTCAATTTTTTGTCATATCAGTAAAATATATAGATCTTAACATCCGTACGGTTGGATCATTTAAAAACTTTTTAAAAAAATAGAAACTTTAGTACGAGACTAAACACAAGTTACAAGTACCGGTCAAAACACCGGTTGACTGTTAAAATAACAAACCAAACACATTTATTTACTGTAAGATAACATGATTGATGTTAAAATTAGATCGTTATACACTATTATTCGCATAATAATTCGTAATAATATTTACTGTAAAATCGTTATCCTAGTACTTATAAAATAACGGTTTTTACTGTAAAACCGTTGTATTTATTAGAATACTTTTTTGCTGGGTAATTATGTTTCTTACAATACTATTTTATGTAAATCCGTTGTCTGAATGTGTTTAAGACAAGAGTTTAAAATTTTTGAATTTCAGCCCACAATTTTTTATACCATTTTCTAATTTACTTTTTACTTTATTTGTTTTGCTGGCAACATTATATACCGTTGGATTAAAGTAGTTTACCTGGAGTGCATCTGAGCCGTTAAATTATTTCACTTCCCCCTTCTTTTTTCACTCTCCACTCCACTTCCCTCTCATTCTCCATTTTCTCTTTTCTTTCCTCTCAGAGCTCTCACAAGTCACGATACAGGTTCAATATCCCTCTCTTCTCCTCCTCTATCTCTCTCTCTCTCTCTATCTCTCTCTCTCTCCCCCTCTCTCTCCCTTTCTTTAAATTGAACATCGATATGGGTATTGATTTGCATGCACTTATTTTTGTGATTTTGGTATGAAGGTAGTGTAGTATAACTGATGTTTTTTGATTTATACTTGGAGCTTATTTATGATCTGGGTTTATATTTTATTTTAAATTGAACATCGATTGGGGTATTGATATGCATGCACTTATTTTTGTGATTTGGGTATGATGGTAGTGTAGTATAACTGATGTTTTTTTATTTATACTTGGGGCTTATTTATGATTTGGGTTTATTTTTTATGCCTTGAATGTGATGTTTTTTGGGATTATGAAATCTGATTAGGGTTTATTTAATAAGTTAATGTGTTTATATTTTGGGTTGTGAAAGTTGTAGATTTAGGTTTATTTCTCTGAAGTGATGTTTTTTTTGGGTTGTGAAAGTGGTAGATTAGGCTTAATTTTTTTGCCTTGAATGCCATGTCTTTTGGGTTGTGAAAGTTTAGGAAAGTGATGTGTTAGATTGTGTTGCCGTATGACTGTCTTACTGAGGGGAATCATGAGTCTGCCTATACTTGATTGCTTCTCAACTATCAATATATATTATGTGTATAATGCAGAAGAAATGAAAACATTTTAGGTGCATTAATAGAGATGCCACATGAGTGTCCTTAGCACCTCCATTAATATAATTGTATTCAACTGATATTCATGTAGTTTTTTGGCTTTGTGTGAAGCAATTAGATTAAACTTAATGTTTTAAGTGTAGATTAATTATGGCGCCTTCAAGAAAAACAAAATTTGATCCTCGTAGAACTAGTGAAAACCTTATCAAGGCACTAAAAAAGAACAAGGTAGATATAAAGAAAAAGACAGAGGATCCAAAAATGAGCAAGGCGGTTAAGTCCACACCTGTGAAGAACAAGACAGAGGAACGAAAAATGAGCAAGCCGATTCAGCCTGAACCTATGAAGAACAAAACAGAGGAACTAAAAATAAAGGCAGGGGCGCTAGAAAAGAACAAGGCGGTGTCTAAACCTGTGAAGGAAAAGCCAGTGGAGTCTTGCCTTCGGAATTCATCCCCTGAATCAGTAAAGAAGAATGGAATTTCTAAGAATCTAAAAAGCAAATTATCTAAAAAAAGGAAACGAGTGGAAGAAACAACAACCAAACAAGAGGGACTTAAGCTTCTAAAACGCGGAGCAGTTACGATGCATAGGATTGTTAGGCGTAAGATGCTGGGAATTAAGCTTGAGGTGCTATTTAATAAAAAGGGTGAGCCATATGGGGATGCTGCTAAAGAAATGCAGTCTTATATTGGAGTTCTTGCCAGAACAAAAGCCCCGATATGGTATGACAGTTGGTTACGTGTTCCGATAGAAAGAAAAAACAAGATTTGGGATTGTGTACAGGTAAAAGAAGTTGCATCTACAAAACCAACTAAGAATTTTACTTGTGTTAAATTATGACTGCCAATTGTAGTTAACACACATGTGATAATAAAATTGTTTATTTATGTACGTAGATGGCATACATTGTACCACCATCAGCACGAAAGCTTGTTCTGCAATCAGCATGCCAGAAATGGAGGGAGTTTAAAAGCCGTTTAACAACTGAATATATTATTCCTAATAAAGATCAACCTGAGTTGTTAAAGTTTCCTCCGGCTGACTACTCCTTTATTGAGAAGGCACACTGGGATATTTTTCTTTCAGGCCGTCTAACTGGTGAATTTTTAGTGAGTTTTTTCTTTAATCTTTTTTATTTTATAAAATTCCCACGTAGCATAAGTAATTAGCGAAAGAAACTATGTTGCTAATATTTATGTGTTTTTTCTCCAAGGACATCCACGAAAAACAGAAACTAAGGAGGAGTCTGAATTTATATCCACATTGTATTTCTCGAAAGGGCTATTCTAACCTAGAGCATGAAATGGTTAGTTCTCATGAAACATATTTCTTTCACGCGTACATCATATAATTTTTTTCAATTCTTTTGTTTCGATTATATTGTATAATATTTTAAACATGTTCATACAGATGGAGACTCAAGCTGACCCTGAAATGGAGATAGATAGATCAGATAGCTGGATTCGTGCAAGGAAAGATAAAGATGGAAACTTCAAGTCAGAAGCAGTTATAGAAATTTCTCAGGCGATTGTAAGTTTTTATTTCTGTTGTTAATATATTCTTTTATCACCAAATATCTGTTTTGTTGGTTAATTACTTCTATTATTTATCAAATTTTTAGGGGAAAATGAAACAAAGAGTTAGTGAAGGGGAGGTGACTGTGGAAGGCAGTGATGATATCTTGACCAAGGTGCTTGGTAGCCCTGAACACAGAGGACGGGTGTGTGGACAAGGGCGCTTTGTGAAGCAGTCTACATACTTTCATCTTCCAAGGCAGAAGAAGACATGTAGGACAATAGAGGAGAGGATTCAAGAGGGTATTCAGAAATTTATGAAAGAAGAGACAGAAAGGATAGTTGAAAAGCGAGATGCCTTTTGGGCTGCAGAGTTTCAAAAGCTGAAAGCTGGTATAGGTTGGAAGCTTATTGAAACTGGGTTAAGTCCAAATATTGGATCTCAACAAGGAAGTTGTTCCAAGGGAGCACATGACATTCTGAAGGACTATGATTTGCAAGGTGTAAAGAAAAAACTGGATCTCATTCATAATGTGGGTATCGGTAAGGAAACACATATTTAAGAACATATTCAGGAGAAACCTTTGATGGATGGCGAAGAACATATTCAGGAATATGGCGAGGCTCTCAAGGTTGTTAATGTTGAGGATAATCAAATGTTGGGTGAGGATGTGTGTCTGGAACCTAATAATGAGGATGTGTTGGAGGTTAAAGGATGCACAGAGTGGGAATTAGCAATTGGCTCCCCGATAAATATTGTTGCTTATGCAACAGTTGATACTAAGTGTCAGGTTCTTCATGGGAAACAACTGGAAAAAGAAAATGTACGGGTCTCAATCACTCGTGTACTCCAAGGATCTGAAAAGATTCCCTTCCCAATCCAAGATGAGATCGTGACGGTGGAACAAGCTGTGGGAACATATATTGCATGGCCGAGAAACCTCATAATGGAAGTGAAGACAAGCGCCGCTGCAGTGAAAGGAAGTCCAAAGGTTAAATTTTCTCTATATATATGCAAGTATATTTTTAAACTTATTAATCTAATTTTTACAATATCGGGTCTATATATAGGTAAGTTTTTACGATATTGTTTCTCATGTTTAGGTTGAATAATTGTTTGGTTCAGTTTTATATATAATAATTTGTTCCCCTTATTTCAGTGTTGATTTTGTGGTGGTTGTCACATATTTATTTTTGTTAAAATGTTGGAAATAGGTTTGATAATTAAATTAATAATGATGCAATTTTTAATTTGTTATGTATTAATGAATTAAATCTGTTTATATTATAATTCTTTTGAAACTTATGTTGTTTTATAAAAGTAAAGAATAAAAACATAATTTAGATTTTCAATTACTTAACATGTCAACTTTCTTTAACTTTGCATTCTCTATTTTCATTTTATATTTTCAATTCAGGGAGGCAAGAAAACTACTAGGAAAAAATGGAAGAAGGTAAAAGATTGTGTCCCGGAACCAGAGTATGTATTGGACATGGGTACGAATTATCCCCCTGTTTTGAAACGTCTGTGGCTTTGGGCAAAAAATGCCCTAGTTGATGGACAAGTAAACTCTTTTTATCTATGCCAAGAAGCTTTTGGAGTAACCGCTAAGAAGGCGTTGTTTTTATCGGATGTGCACGCTTTGTGCTCTGGGGGTGAGATATCAGGGTCCACCATTTGCATTTTTATCAAGTAAGCGTTTTTCTAAAGTTTTGTTGCCTTTATGAATACTTATTAAGTTTTTTTTTGAATTTTTCATAATCTGTATCTCCAATTTTTAACAGTTTATTGCAAGAGAATTTGAAAAACCGCAAGATGGTTGACATGATAACGTTTGTTGATCCTGGGATGATAGGCGCACTTGGTTGTGGTAGTCCAGGAGAGAGGTCAAAATCCTTATCTATCAGATTCAGGAACGCTAAACCAGGACAAATTTTCCTGCTACCATCTAATGCTGTGTTAGTACCTGTTATAATAAATAATATATTCCTTACTTAAAGATTGTTTTTTGTATATCATCATCTCTGTATGTTATTGTAAATTTTGTTGTTCATAAATTATCAGGAATCATTGGACGCTCACTGCTGTAAATCCAGATTCACAAACTGTTTACCACATGGACCCATTGAAGCGCAGGATTGTAACTGAAGAATGGACAGAAGTGATTGACAAGTGAGTACAATATTAAAATTTTATTTCAACTACAATCACTTTAATAATTAAATACAAATATGACTTACAATTGATCTATATTATATTTTCGTAGTGTTATCAAACTCTACCAGGAAAAAGCAAAGAAGTTTTTAAAGAAGAAAATATCTTGGGAGAATCTGGGGGTAAATATAGTATATTTTATCAATTTCTCTATTCTACAAGAATAGTGTAGCTAGACATATATAAAGTTTTTAATGTTCTCCAAGGGGTACCTGTCCAAACTGGATGCAAAGATTGTGGTTTGTTTATAATGGGTTACATGAAAGAGATTTGTGCCGATATGGAATTAAAATTTCATGAGAAGGTAATGTTATAGTTATCTTTCTTTTTTCTATATCCAAGTGTATTGTGGTAAATAAATGTGATTTTTACATCCATGTTTCAGTGGTTACGCAGAAGCAACCTAAGTTATGGCATGAAAGAACTGAACGAGATAAAGACTGAATGGGCAAAGTACTTCATGAAGAAGCATGCACTTGAACTTGCATACAGTGCTGCTGGGTATTTTGAGTTATGAACATATTTTGTGTTGAAATTTGGGAGTTCTAGTCATGGTAGTTAACTCTATTTAAACGTTGTTTCTAATTCCTGGCGTTTTCGTGGATATGTTCACCTGAAAATATTTTGCTTTCTACTTGAATGGTCTTGTTTTGTTTAAGATAAAACTTGGTTATAAGTTAGTTCTTGGTTGCAATGGTTAAATATTGGTTTAGTGGATTCATGTAATGGAGGGTTGGTTGATTGTTGGTGTGATAGAAGGATTGATGGTTGATTGTTGGTGTAATGGTGACAATTTGCTTGTAATCTGAATGATAGTTTGGGTTTTAATTTTTATGGCATGTTCATTTTATAATATTGTTATGTTTAATTTTAATTTGAAAAACCATTGTTTGAGGAGCTTTTAGCCAATAAAGTTATACAATAACCATATTATATTGTGTCTCACACAACACTTATAAAGACCAAGCTCATCATGTTTTATAACATATAACAATGCTATTTAAAACTAAACCTTGTTAAAAGAAGATTCACACAATAAAAAACCATTGTCTGAACAAAACTAACTATTATCGATTGTCCAGACAATGCTATTAAGAATAAAAAGAATTATGCATTGAAGACCACACAACACTTTCTACATTAAAATATAAGTGCAAAATATAATCATACAATACCAAGTGATAAAAAAATGTTGTATAAAGCAATTCCAACAATAGAAATTTAAAATAAAGGGGTTCTCTGTATGGTTGTAAGACAACAAAATTTTATCTTTTAAAAATTGTGTGTTAAGGTGGAGGACAATAAATATATCTGAATAAGGGTTGTGTGTTATGTTCTACTCCTAAACTTTTAGTAAGAACATACACAACGTTTTCAAGAGAACTTGTCTAAGTATACTTGTTACAACAGAATATATAGAAAATACTTGTTTGTTATGGTTGTAATACAACGGTGGTTATCGTTTGAATTGTGTGTTAAGGTAGAGGACAATATATATATCTGAATAAGGGTTGTGTGTTATGTTATATTCTAAAACTCTTAGTGTCCACATACACAACCTTTTTAACATTACTTGTCTAATAAATCTTCTTACAATAGAATTTATGGAAAGACGTTGTTTGTTCTGGTTGTAATACAACGGGGACTCATAGTTGGTCGTTGTCTGCGATGACTCACGCAACTGTTTCTAATTGTTGTCTGATCCATGTAAGAGACGGCGGCTCAATAGACAACGGGTTTTCAGGGAATCAGATAACGGGTTAAAACACTTGTCTGAGCCAGTTTTCCTTGTAGTGGATTAATTAAGTTATGTGAAGTGCTATGTGAACGTGTTTTGAATTTCTATTTGATCCACTTAGTGATAGTCGATATGAGTTGCGCTGTTGTGATTTTGATGTTACGTTAATTTGGATATCATATGTTGTTATATTGAGTTAGCATGTGTTGCTAAATATAAAATTGAATAAGTTACAATTAAAGGTGTAGGCTGATGTTGGATTGTGCCACTATTTTGAGAAGATGAGTTATAACAAGCCTTGTGTAGGCTCAAGCCTTTTGTAGGCTCAAGCCTTTTGTAGGCTTGTAAGGGTAGCCCGATATGGGCAGGCCAGGTTCGATTATCGAATATGAGTTGAATTTTCCTCCTCCATATTGTTAAGATCTAAGAGATAAGATACCACAAAGCAAGGCTGCCTTAGGTCTTGAGCTTGACGGGGCGATGATGGAATAAGGTATGCAATGCGCCACTCTGTTGGGTATGGTGCCAGAGGAGGTTTCCCATGGGATATTGTATGATGTGATAAGCAAGCCCTGTAGGCAATGTCTAATCGAACAGTGTGCACTAGAGAAATGTCTTTGAGACTAATAAAGAATAAAGATAAAAGGAAATGCATTTAAGTACATGTTGAGTTGCATATGTGTATTATTTAATTTCTGCTACTTTACTTACTGAGCGATGTAGCTCATAGTTTCCTTGTGTTGCAGGTAAGAATAAAAATATATGAGTAGTAGAAGTGGGACCGAGCTGAAGCAGAACCTGGCCTAGATGATGTATATATGGATAACCTGACCTATGGAATGGCCTAGCTATATATTTTGTAACATATTATCTAGTAAAGTTATGTTATTAAGTTATATATGGTATGGTTTGTGTTAAGTAATGCAGGAAAACATTTCATGTATGTAATCGTATTTAAATGCACGAAGAAGTTATGATATGTATGAAGGTGAGATATTATAATGACGCTCATTTTATTAGTAATTTGGGGTTCGGTCATTACAAGTTTGGTATCAGAGCTTCGGTTTAAAGTGGTTCTGTAGACCATCCATATGTACACATCAAGGGAAGGAATGCTTCTCTCGGTAGTAAGTGTTTATATATATATATTGTTGTATGTTTTCTTTGTTTGCCTATTTGTTAACCCACTATGTGGCACCGGTGAATAATTAAATTATATGAATTTAATTTTGAGTAGAGAGAGATGGCTGAAGGACAAAGATCTAGGGCCAATGATAGTCCCACCCGAGAGAGACATGTAAGGGAATTAGCTGAGCTACACGAAATTATTCATAGCCAAGGTGAACAGATAGAGAAGTTAGTTCAAGAATTACGATAATGACGTAATGTTGAAGATATTCCACCCCCTCCGCCACCTCCACAACATCATATGGAACCTTTATATGAGAGATTTAGAAAGCAACATCCACCTATTTTTTAGTGTAGCAGTGATTCGCTAGAGGCACTAGACTGGAAGAGTTTTCTAGAAGATATCTTTGAGTTTCTGCAATTGAATGATAGGGACAAAGTGTCTTGTACAGTACATACATGAAAGAAAGATGATAAGATATGGTGGGATGTTGTTAAGCTTACACGCGATGTTACTCAGATGACTTGGGAAGAATTTGAGACTCTCTTTAATGAGAAGTTTTACAGTAAAGCTATGATTAGTGCTAAAGTAAACGAGTTTAGTCGGCTGTACCAGGAAAGTCTGTCAGTTGTTGAGTTTGCTCGAAAGTTTGATCGATTAGCTAAATTTGTGCCGGATATAGTTGCCACTGAGGCTAGTAGGGTAAATCGGTTTCTTGAGGGATTACAACCGAAGTTAGCTAGGGATGTTGACATGGGATGTACTGGGCCTCTCACTTATTCTCAGGCAGTTGAAAAAACTTTGAGGGTTGAGCATAGGGAGCAAAAGATAATAAAGGTGAAGGGTTCTACTGCAATGCCTCGAGGAGATGTTCAATTTAATAGAGAACAAAATCGATTTTAAAATAAAAGAGGTGGTTAAGGACTTCAAAATAGATTTGATCCAAATAAAAGGTTCAAAGGTGACCAGCGAAACAAACAGGCCGGGCAACAATCTTGGCTACAATGTCAGAGGTGCGGAAAGCGTTATTTCGGGGTATGTAAATTAGAAAATAGAAAGTGTTACAAGTACGGAAAGAAGGATCATCTAATCAAGGATTTTCCTATGTGGGGAAATGACCAAAAGAAAGAGGAGCCTCCAAAGACTAATGCCAGAATTTTTACGATAGCAACACAGTCGTATCAGGTAACATTACTATCGATGATATTTCTACTTATGTATTGATAGATTCTGGAGCTACTCATTCATTTGCATATGTCAATTATTTGAAAAGAATTAGTAGAACCTTTGAAAGACTACCAATTGAATTTAGTGTAATTTTACCATCTGGGGAGATTATATTTGAATAAGTGGTTATGAGTGGTTCCTGTATATATTGATAACCATGAACTGTATGTTGATTTAGTAGTTTTAGAAATGCATGACTGTGAGGTAATATTAGGTATGGATTGGTTATCCAAGTACAATGCTACCATTGATTGCAAAAACAAAAAGGTGATGTTCAACCCTTTTGAGGAAGACCAGTTTGAGTTTATAGCTAATTTTTACAATAATATGATATCGACTATCTCAGCTATACAAGCTAGGAGAATGTTACAAGATGGTTATGTTGGATATTTTAAAAATGTGATAGGCACTGACATAGTAGTAGAAAATAAGCCTGAAGAGGTACCGGTAGTTAAAGAATTTTTAAAAGTGTTTCCAGAAGTTTCACCAGGATTACCTCCTGATAGAGAAATACAATTTGAAATAGATTTAATACCTGGTACGAATCCAATATCCAAATCACTCTATAGGATGGCCCCCGCATAATTGAGAGAATTAAAAAGTCAATTACACAAGCTATTAGAAAAGAAATTTGTTAGACCTAGTTTCTTGCCATGGGGAGCCCCAGTGTTGTACGTGAAGAAGAAAGATGGAATCATAAGGATGTGCATCGATTATAGGGAGTTAAATAAGGTTACTATAAAGAATAAATATCCTCTTCCAAGAATTGATGACCTTTTTGATCAATTACAAGGATCCGTAGTATTTTCAAAGATTGATTTGAGGTCTGGGTATCACCAATTGAAGATACGAAAAGAAGATATACCTAAAACCACTTTTCGAACGAGGTACGGTCATTACGAGTTCTTAGTGATGGCATTTGGTTTAACAAAAGCTCCAACAACGTTTATGGATCTTATGAACAGAGTATTTAAGGATTACCTTGATAAGTTTGTGATAATGTTTATAGATGATGATATATTAGTGTATTCTCGATTTAGGGAAGAACATAAGGAACATTTGAGACTGACCTTACAAAGGCTAAAGGAAGAGAAATTATATGCCAAGTTCAAGAAATGTGAGTTATGGTTGGAGAAAGTATTCCTAGGGCATATAGTATCAACAGAGGGCATTTCAGTGGCTCCCGCAAAAGTTGAAGCAGTGAGCAACTGGAATAGACCAGCGAATGCATCAGAAGTGAGAAGTTTTCTTGGATTGGAAGGATATTACAGAAGATTTGTTGTAGGTTTTTCTAATATTGCGACCCCATTAACACAGTTGACCGGAAAGAATCACAAGTTTAAGTGGACAGATGCTTGTGAAAGGAATTTTCAAGAATTGAAGAATCGATTAGTGTCTGCTCTAATCCTTACTATCCCATCAGGATCAGGAGGGTTTGTGATTTACAGTGATGCTTCTGAGCAAGGTCTGGGATGCGTACTGATGCAAAATGGTAAGGTTATCGCTTATGCTTCTAGACAAATAAAAGATTATGAAAAGAGATATCCTACACATGACTTGGAGTTGGCAGCAGTTGTATCTGCTCTTAAGATTTGGAGGCATTATTTATATGGAGAGAAATGTGAAATGTACACGGACCATAAGAGTTTGAAATATTTCTTTACTCAAAACGAGTTGAGTAGGAGACAGAGACTATGGTTGGAATTAGTCAAGGATTATGATTGTGAGATTATGTATCTTCCAGGCAAGGCGAATGTTATTGCTGATGCGCTTAGTAAAAAGGTTCATGGAAACCTATCAATTTTAAGGACATTGTCCAAACCTCTTCAAGAAGAAATTAGGAGATTAGAAATAGAGTTGATTACCAATAGATTATATAAAATGAGTACTGAGTCAACAGTTCTTGAAAGAATTAGGCAAGGTCAGCTTGAAGACACTGAGTTGAATAAACGTAAAGGTGATGTGGAAAGCAGAAAGGCCACAGACTTCAAGATATCGGCGAATGGAAGTTTAAAGTTTAAGGATAGAATATGTGTTCGTGATAATGAAGAGATAAAGAAAGAGATCCTTACAGAAGCTCATAGCACTCCATATTCAGTACATCCAGGAACAACTAAGATGTATCAAGATTTAAAAATGCATTACTGGTGGTCGGGGATGAAGAAAGATGTGATAGAATTTATTTCGAAGTGTCTAACATGTCATTAAGTTAAGGCTGAACATCAAAGACCAACTGGATTACTACAACCGATACAGATCCCAGAATGGAAATGGGAAGAGATCACCATAGATTTTATAGTTGGACTACCAAATACTTCTAAACAACATGATGCTATTTGGGTTATTGTTGATAGATTTTCAAAATCGGCACACTTTCTTCCAGTACCCATGGCATATAGCATGGATCAGTTGGTTGAATTGTATGTTCATGAGATAGTTAGATTACATGGGCTACCACTATCGATAATTTCTGAAGGGATACTCGATTTACTTCTAAGTTTTGGTAAAGTTTGCATAGAGCCATGGGTACTCGATTAAAGTTTAGTACTGCTTTTCATCCACAATCAGACGGTCAGAGAGAAAGGATGATTCAAACATTAGAAGATATGCTTAGGGCGTTTGTTTTTTATTTTTCAAGTTCATGGATTAAGTACCTTCCACTTATAGAGTTTTCGTATAATAATAGTTTCCAAGCATCAATTGGTGCAGCTCCATACAAAATTCTTTATGGAAGAAAGTGTTGATCTCCTTTCCACTAGGATGAAATGGGGGAGAGTAATTATCTAGGCCCGGAACTTATAAGAGATACGATAGGGAGGTAAAAAGAATTAAAGAACGAATGTTAGCCACGTAGAATCGGCAAAAGAGCTACGCAGCTCCAACATGAAGAGAAGATGAGTTCTCAATTGGTGATAAGGTTTTTCTTAAAATAGCACCAGTAAAGGGTATACTAAGATTTGGGAATAAGGGAAACTTAAGCCCAAGGTTTGTTAGTCCCCTTGAGATACTCGAAAAAATTAGAAAAGTGGCCTATAAATTAGCCTTGCCTCCATCATTAGAAAAGGTTCATGAGGTATTCCACATTTCATTATTAAGAATATATGTTGCTGACCTATCTCATGTACTTAATTATGAACCATTGGAATTAAGTCCGGACCTGACTTACATGAAAAAGCCCATGGAAATTCTTGATAGAAAAGAAAAAGAGCTTAGAAATAAGAAAATTTCACTTTTCATAGATCTGTGGAGGAACTCTAAAATAGAAGAAAGTACATGGGAGCAAGAGGATGAAATGATATCCAAATACCCAGATTTATTTCTATAGCAAATTTCGAGGATGAACTTTTAATAAGGTGGGGAGACCTGTAATATCCAGGTTCGAAATATAATAATTTTATGATATTTTACTTTAGCAGTTGAAATATGTGTGATTGTATTTATGGACCTTATATGATTCGTAGGGTGATGGTGTGTGTTGATGCTAATGATATTATCTAGTCATCCCACATTGAGTAAAATAAAGGGGATGATATCTTCTTCCCTTATGTATATTGTATTGAGTTCAAAAATATTTAACTTGTGTGTTGGGAGCTTTGGCTTACTTCCCACATTGGTGAGAATGTGAGCAAAGAACTGTCCTTAAGCTATAAATTAAATTAACATACTTTGTAATGGACTTATACTTATATAATGGACTTACAAGTGTGCTAGTTTAATTTTAAAACATTATCTTTTGTCCCACATCGAGATAAGAATGCGAATAGTATAGTCATTCATCTATATAAGCAACTAAATGTATTTAATTCTTAAGGTTGATATATAACTCACTTGTGCAAAGTTAATTTCTCTTTTCTTAATGTCCCACATCAAAAAGAGAAAGGGCAAGAAGACCCTTTACTCGCTATTTAAGCTAACATAGTGACATGCATGGGTTCAAGTTAACTTGGACTTGAAGCCTTTGCCTTGTCCATTGTTCCTTTAAGCAATTTGATTTTTTGCTTAAATACTGAAAGGAGACTAACATATTGGCTCCTCCACCAAGTAAAATTGAACAAATACCTAAAGTTTTGAATTTTAACACTTGGTATCTCATGAGCCTCTTTATACATGTTTTTAAGGAATTTAAAACCTTACTTGAGTCATGGCAAGTTCATTGATTTAAGAATGTTAGAGTTCCACATCGAAAAGATTTGGAACCAACGAGCATATAACCCTTATATAAGTGATAAGAATGTTTGCAGTAGCAATACAAAAGAGGAACAAGTTCTCCTCCCACATCGAGTAGTTATGGAAGCTTATGGTTCAAAGATCTTACTTAAACATAATGGGTTCCCAGTGTTGATGGTGACTTTGAGCTTCTTGCTTGGTCCGCATAAAATTTTGGTTCCTTGGGCTAAGTTTCCAATGTCTACGAAATTATTTTCTTAAGATCCCATAGAAAAATTTGAAGTAATATAAACTTTCCTAATACAAAATATGTATTAGGAATGTTAAGAAATGAGTTTGAAAACGTAGTTGGAAGATGGGAGCTATATAGTTTACCCCTCCACTTAATGTAATCTTTCAAAAAGAAACTAAAATGCCATATCGATTTGAATATAAAAACTAGGTTGCTACTTATGCGGTGGCTTGAACCTTTAATTTTTTACTTAATTCATTACAAAAATGTTGGGAGACCGAAGCAATGTTTTTAAGCTCGGTGACAAGTGACAGCAAATAAGAACTACTTGACATGAGTGCACTATGTTAGATATATTTGTGATGTCATGTCTAATCTAATTTGTTTAGTTTCAGAACTTATTATCATAACTTAACTGGAAATCAGAACTTACTAAAGACAGGAAGTTATCAGAACTTAAGCCATCGGGACTTACATCAGAACTTAAGTGCGGATACACTTCAGGGATGAAAAGCGGCTGATTTACAGGAGAGGATCTGGATTAAACAAAAGAAGATATGCTTGGAGAGTTGTACAACTAAAGGACTATAGTAGATAATCTCTGATTAATGTATTTTAGGAAATAGAACATATCATATCAATTAGGAGATATCTTATAATGGTGTAGTATATAAACACAGATTATCGTTTACACTATATGTGTTATCATTCATGAGAATATTATTCATTGTAACCCTAACATCACTTAGTGATATCATACATCACTGAGAGAGTAGATTAAACCTACTGTAACAGAGTTTGATATATTGAATAAACTTGTTTTATGTTACATATTTGTGTTTATAATCGAATTGATTGTAGATACTATATTCAACCCCCTTCTATAGTATCATTGAGGCCTAACAAGTGGTATCAGATCCAATCTATTAAGCTTACAAACAGTTAAGATCCAAACAAACAATCAATCATATATGATCAATCAAAAACATAAGACCCTCAAGAACCTGCAAAGGTTCAACCCATTCAAAACACCAGTAGATATGAAACCATCAGGGTTCCTATACTCAGGGTGTCTGAGTACCCTGTATGGAGTGTGAAGATGGTCATGTTTCTGGAAGCTACAGATCCAGAATATTTAGACATAATTTATGATGGTCCACACAAGCCCACAAAGCTTTCTGTTGCAGTTGGGAATGAGCCACAGAAGATGATTCCCAAAGAAAAGAGAGAACTCACCACTGAAGATATCTCTTCACTAGGCAAGGATGCAAAAGTAAGACATTTGCTTCATAGTGCACTTGATAATGTCATGTCAAACAGGGTGATTGGATGCAAGACTGCAAAATAAATCTGGGATGCATTAGAAGTGAGATGTCAAGGAACCAATGCATCAAAAAGAACATGAAGACAATACTCACACAGGAGTATGAGCACTTTGACTCAAAATCTGATGAGTCACTAACTGATACATATGACAGATTCACCAAGTTGTTGAATGATCTGTCACTAGTGGATAAGGAATATGATCCAGAAGATTCAAATCTGAAATTCCTACTAGCTCTTCCTGAAAAGTGGGATTTGAAAGCTACTACAATAAGGGACAACTATGAACTTGCTGATATGTCTCTTGATGAAATCTATGGGATGCTCAAGACTCATGAACTTGAGATGGAGCAAAGAAAGAAGTGGCATGGAGGGAAGTCTAAGACAGTTGCTTTAAAGACTGAAGAAAAGCCAATTGTCTCTAGGAAGGCAAAAGGAAAGGCTTTCATCATACAGTCTGATTCAGAGTCATCAGATTCTGATGATGATGATTCAGAACCTGAAAATTTATCTAAAGTGGATGTTGATGCAGAGATGATACAACTGTGTGCTCTTATGGTGAAGGGTATCACAAAGATAGCCTACAAGAAATTCAGAAAGGGTAAGAAGTTTTCCAGGAAAGGTGGAAGTTCTGACAAGAAAGGGTTCAGAAAGACTGAAGGCAAAGGAGGAAAGTCTGACAGATGAGACAACTCTAATGTCAAATGCTACAATTGTGGTGAAAGAGGCCACATCTCTCCTGATCACATGAAAGGAAAAGGTGATAAAGGCCAGGTATTATCACAAAGAAGAAAAACTGGGCAGACACTTCAGAATCTGAAGAAGAGGTGAACTATGCCTTAATGGCAAATGCTAATAGCAGTTCTGATGCTGTTGAACTAAAGGTACCTCTATCAACTCTTGCTTTTGATACAGAAGATATTAATGAGTTGAGATTATTTCTGAAAAACATTTATATTTGCTATAGAGATCAGACTTTAGAGAATGAAAGATTAAAATCTGAAAATCTAAAGTACAAAAATAGAAATAACTATCTTGAAGAAGAGTTAGTCAAGATGAACATTATTCAGAAAGAGAGAGATAATGTTGTGTATGTTAAGAATGAATTGCTTAAATAAAATGATTATCTAAAAACTGAATTAAAAAAAGAAAGAGAAATCATCAAGACTTGGACTAACTCAGGTAGAACAACTCAAAATATTTTAAGTAGTGGAAACTGGAAAGAGGGGTTAGGTTATAAAGATGGTAAAAGTGAGAAAGGGACTTTTCCAATTAAGCTAATTGCTATCAAATAGACTGAAAAGCCAAAGGTAAATCCTGTTAAATTTATTGCAAAAACTGTTGTGTCTGATTCTGAAGAGATGAAAGACTCTAAAATAGAAGTCAAAGAAAAGTCAACTTCGGACAAATTAAAACAGGATAAACCACCTTTTGTAAATATTGGCTTAATGACAAAGAAGCAGCTTAAGTATAAGCTGAAAGAGATTAAAAATGTGAACAAGGTAAAGGAAGCTAGGAAAAATAGGAATAGAAAGGAAGGTGTGAATACAAGTAATAATTATATGGCTGTTCCTAATGCTCCTAGAAAGAAATGCTATAATTGTGGAAACTCTAACCATCTTGCTTCTTTTTGCAGGAAAAATAAAGATATAAACTCTTTACCTCCTAGATCAGGAGTTAAGAGTAAGTCTGTTAGGTTTAAACCACAAAATCCTTGTTTTCATTGTGGTAGTTTATGGCATTCTATTTATACTTGTAAGGAATATCATAGTTTGTACTATGATTATTATGAAATAAAACCTTCTTTAAAGAAAATTAGTGAAATTCCTTCTAGTGTAAATTCTGATGTAAAGTCTAATATAAAGTATGATAAAAAGCATGTTAGCATAAACTCTGAAACTAAATCCACTGCAAATGCTAATAAACTTAATAAGGCCAAAGGATCCAAGCAAGTCTGGGTCTTTAAAACTAATCAATAGTGGTCTTTGTGATTGCAGGGCAACATGAAAAACATCCTGGTTCTGGACAGTGGATGTTCAGGACATATGACTAGAAATAAAGCCATGCTATCAGACTTTGTGGAGAAAGCTGGCCCGGGAGTTTCTTATGGAGATGGAAACATGGGAAAGACTCTAGGATATGGCAATATCAATCTTGGGAATGTCATAATTGAATTAGTAGCTCTAGTCTTAGGACTTAAACGCAATCTGCTAAGTGTGAGTCAAATCTATGACAGAGGTTATCATGTGGATTACTTTGAAGAACACTGTGAAGTTGTAAGTAATTCTACAGGCAAAGTGGTTCTGAAAGATTACAGACATGGTAACATATATGAAGCCAGACTTTCAACAAATTTTGATGGTTCTGCAATCTGTCTGTTAAGCAGAGCATCAATTGAAGAAAGCTGGAATTGGCACAAGAGACTCTCTCATTTAAATTTCAACAACATAAATGAGCTAGTAAAGAAAGATCTTGTGAGAGGACTGCCAAAATCAATATTTACTCCTGATGGTCTTTGTGACTGTGGTAACTGCTCCAAAGGAAAATGCACATGTTCAGGGGCAGCAAGCTGATGATCATACAACATCTCAAGACTCTCAAGAAGCATCAGAACCAGTCACTAGCTCTTCAAGTTCTGATTCATCAAGTTTTGATGAGCTAAATTCTGAAAATTCTGGAAACTCTAATTCTTCAATTCCTGAAGGATCCAACTCAAATTCTGGAATCTCATAGAGCATAACTTCAGGGGGAGCATCAGAAAATGCTGATGGAGACATCATGGATCATGGGGGAGGATCCAGTTCTAGAGATCAACTTCCATCTGCAAGGAAGTGGACTAAATCACACACACCTAACTTAATAATTGGAGATCCTAAAGTAGGTGTCAGAACTAGAACAGAAACAACAAATGAATGTCTCTATCATTCCTTTCTATCTCAGACTGAACCAAAGAAAGTGGAAGAACCTCTTCAAGATGATGATTGGGTGCAAGCAATGCAGGAAGAGTTAAATGAATTTGAAAAAATAATGTCTGGACCCTGGTACCAAGACCAAAGGACAAATCAATTGTTGGTACAAAATGGGTGTTCAGAAATAAAACTGACAGTGATGGCATAATTACAAGAAACAAAGCAAGGCTGGTTGCTAAAGGTTACTCTCAACAGGAGAGTATTGACTATGATGAAACATTTGCTCCGGTTGATAGATTGGAAGCCATAATAATCTTTTTGGCTTATGCTGCTCACAAGAAGTTTAAAGTCTTTCAAATGGATGTGAAAAGTGCTTTTCTCAATGGAGAATTGAAAGAAGAGGTATATGTTGAACAACCTCCAGGCTTTGTAGATCCAAAATTTCCAAATCATGTCTACAGGCTTGACAAAGCACTTTATGGCCTTAAGCAAGCTCCTAGAGCATGGTATGAGACTCTGGCTCAATTCCTTCTGGAAAGTGGATTTCACAGAGACACAATTGACAAGACTTTATTCTACCTCAACCATGGAAAGGACTTACTTTTGGTACAGATAAACAGTTAAGTATTATTTACATAAATTCCAAGAACAAGTTCTGATTATGTTCTGATGATTAAACTCTGAAGAAACCAGTCAGTATTTGTGTAAAGAAACACAGAAACAATCATTCACTTTTTGAGTACAGAAGCCATGTTCTGATGACCGTTAATTCTGATAATAGTCAAGTTCTGATGCAAATCCTGATGCTTGTGTGGCATTATTTATTTACTTGACTTATTTTTGGTATTTACTGTAACGGTTATATTTCTCAGAAAAATAATTAGGCGAGATAAAAACAGTCATAATCATTTGTTATTGGGTTGCGTGTTGGTTTTGGTATGTGCAGGTGTGCAATAATTACTGCATGTTTACCGTGCCCACTATTTATGTTTTAACTGATTACACGCTGCCAAGTGTAAAACTGCAGGTTCTAATTCACAAAAAGAGACGTTTCCATGTGCAGATTATAAATATTAGAGATAACAGATTATACAATCTTTTACCCACTCTTTTACTCTATTCTCTCTCTCTTATTTTCTTACTCTCTTATTTTCTGACGTTCTTTTACAGGCATTTTATCAAACACTTTGCAAAAAAAAAGGCACATAATTTTTCAACAGAAATGGCATCAAAGGATGTTATTTTTAATGGAGCTATATTTGTCCCAAACAACTACTCTACTATCTTGAACAAGGATGAATCTCCTTCAGAACTTCACTTTGTTCAGGATTTCATGGCTCACAGTGAGATTGGGTATGCTCTGACCCAACCTCAAACAATCTCTGGTAAAAAAGTGCTGGAGTTCTGGAATACTGAAATCTATGATGATGGAGGTGAAACTGGATCTCCAAGCATCATCTTCTCATCAGGAGAAGATGAGTATATGGTAACTGTTACTATAGTGAGGCAGGCTCTTCATCTGCCTGAAAACTACACTCACAACTCAGCACCTGGAGAATCTGTTCTTCAGAACATGATGGCAAGCTTGGGATATGAGAAAAGCTTGTCCAAGCTAGGACAGTTGAAGAGGCCTTACATCAGGAGGGAATGGAGCTTCTTCTTTGATTGCATCATAAAGACTTTTGCTAACAAATGCTCCAATTTCGATGTCATTCCAATCACGGGTCAACAAATAGGGTATGCACTTCTTAATCAGACTCATTTTGATTATGCATCTGCTGTGTTAGGCTATATTGGTGACAGAATGAAGGAAGATGCAAATGTAGTATATTTTGCTAGGTTCTGTCAATTAACTTATAGTTATTATTGTTCTGATAAGCCACAAGTGTTCAGTGACCTAATGGAACCTTTTAAGTTACATAAAAGGGAATTTACTGACTTGTTATCTGCTGATAACAAGAAGAAAGTACTAAGACCTCTCCAAATCTTAGTCAACACTATCCCAGACACTTACACAGCCATATTATCTGATGTAGCACCATCACAACCATCCACTACTCAACAACCACGGTCTACCTCATAACCACCAACATCATCACCTGTTATCAGCACTTCACAGTCCAGACCCAAATCCAAAACCAAACCAACCTCTGGTACTTCTCAAAAGGTGCCAGTTGTAAAATCTGACACATCCTCTAGACCCAAAACCTCAACAGCTAAATCTGTTCCTCAATCTCCACCAAGGAGAAAGAGAAGGCTGATTCTGAGAGATGAATCAGATGAGGAAGAACAGTTCCAGGTTCCTGCATCAGAACCCGTGACAGAAGAAGCTGAATAGTTAACTCTTCAGAAGGAGAAAACAGCTGAAGCTTCTGGAATTCAGAAAAGAAAGAGGTCCTCATATACAGATCATATCATCCCTCAATCTAAAAAATCAAAATTGAGGAAGGTGAGAGCAGGTGTGCATTTTGCACAAACTCAATCTGAGGATGTTGAAGATGCTGAGAAAGGGGATCAGGTATCTCTGATCTCATCAGAACCTATTGTGATTGAAGCTCTGCCAGCAGCTAAAGAAGTTCTGATTCAGGAATCTGAAATTCCTGAAGTCCACAGATCATAACCTGTACAAGAATCTGTGATTTCTCCACCTCACTCTCAAATTAAAGCTACAGATGATGTTGAAGAACAAGAGACAAGTCCTGAAATAGATATTCATAATTTGAATATACCTACTGTTCTATATCTGGAAGCTCCAACTACAAAACAGCCAACTCCTGTTACTTCTCCAATTTTATAGGCTGAGATACCAACAACACCAATTCTTGATCTTGGAATTGAAGATCACAATTTAGACAAAGCTGCAACTACTTCATAGTCTCCTACAGCCACACACACCTTGGTGTTATCTGAAGATGAGGAGATTCTAGAAAGTTCTGGAGAGTCATCTCCAGTAAACTGTAACACCCCCAAATCCGGGGTCGGGGATTCGGGTTGTCACGAGTTCCATTTCCCTTAATAATACTTAACCTTAACAATCAACCAACTGCTGTGTTCTGTGACCCCACAATAAACACACACACCCCACAAGTTATAGTCTCAGAGATGAATACCAAAAATAACACAAGTCATTTTACTCCATAATTGTAAACCATTTCATCTCAAAAGGGTTTCTGAATAATTTACATATTCTTTGCAATTATTACAATTCATAATATACATAAGTCTGGTTCATCAATAGTTGAAAGCCTAGCCTATTGGTAGTTCCTACCTCAGCTACGGCGGCATCAACGCTTCCAGAAAACCGCGGAACATTTCCTAACCGCTTGCGAATTGGAAGCTTGGTCATGTTCATCTTTTCTATCTGTCGTTGTATGATGAAAGAAGAAAGCAAGGGTGAGCAACAAGCCCACCGAAATAGTATGTATAATAATTAACAATATATGAGCATTCTCATAGTACTCATGAAAGTCTTGGTCAAGAAGAAATGAACCAAGCTGATATCTTAGCGCGACCAAGTCGCAAAGTATTCAGTATATATATACATATATACTTTTCACAATCTTTGAAATCATCTGACATGTATAATATACACAGAGTTCCAGTTTATAACTGTATAAAAATATCGTTGCAAGGTGATCTCATATATCTAACCTTGTCTCAACGTTTTTCGGAAAATCTTTGACATGCACAAGATAATCATTTACTAGATATAAGTTTAAAAGATGAAGTTACAAGATACTCCAATATACTTATATATTTTCCGAATACTACTTCAACTACCACCGTTCAATGTATAAATAGTTCATCCCGTAGATTAAGCTACAAGACAAAACTTGTATAGAATCAATCTTTAAAATATCATCAAAATAAAATGAAGTTACGAGATACTTCATTTGATGCAAACATCATTTTGAAAACTCGACCCTCCCAACACTCAACAATCGCCCAACCGTAGCCTTTCTATCGAAGTGCTCTGGGTAGTGTTGCAAAAATATCCAATTGGATGATGAACTCATTACGGGAGTTTGCCGCGCCAGGAAGACCACTTACGATGATCAGTCGTAGTAGTGCAACCCCACCATTTTCTACATGTAGAGGAGAACCTGTCGAATTTACTTGTCAACCGAACACTGGACTCCTAAGGAATGGACCGTCTTAGCGGAACTTCCGGGCCATTTTGGCCAATATAATAAGGTTAGGCCGGCGCCACTCGACCACTTACGCCACTCCTAGTTTAGATGAAATCCATGACCCTGAAATGTAAAGCTCGTTCTCCATTTCCCCAAGTCGTATCTAGTTGAAAAGGAAAACTCACCGATATTTCCCAGGCGATGCCTGTTAATGGATTAACGTGTTCCCAAAATTTTACTTCCCGAGAGTTGGGTAAGTAATCAAAACTATTTTGTCAACACAGCAACCTTGTTGCAAATATAAAACACACCACAGAGCCGGATCCCTCAGGTTTTGAATGAGTATTTAAATCCCCTTCGAAAAGAAGATCTTAAATATAAAAATGGGTTTTGGGATCCGCCCTAACTTTTAAAAATCATTTTGAAGACTCGAAAATATTTTTAAGAATGTTTGGAGTAATGCTGATTTAATGAAATAAATTAGTCCCGATATATTAGAAAATATCCGAATATTATTAATTAAATAATATTCCCATAAGGATGATCTTTTTCAATATAATCGAAGTAGAAGTTTTAAAACTTATACTTGAAATGAATATTAAATAACCAAAGATATACTTATACAAAAGTACTATCTTTATTTGAATAATCGAAAATAAGTTTGATTATCGAAACATTATTCTTTAATGAAATAAAGAATATTATTTAGTAAATAAACGGAGTCATAAGTCCTCGAATGAATATTCAAAATAATATTCATTAATATGAATAAACGGAGTCATAAGCCCTTGAATGAATATTTAAAATAATATTCATTAATAAAAATAAAGTTATCGAATAAATCTTATTCGATTAATAGTTTTGAAAACTATATCTATATCTATATATAAATATATATAATATACTCGGGAACATCGACTCCTGGTTTTAGAAAATGTTCACCTTTGGGTCCCCTATACTAAGGGTATACGCAATTACTGCTTATCTCTAGCATATGTATTATGCAACTAATAAGCCTTTGAATCAACAGATATATATCAAGATTACGAAACAGACATGCATATATACCATATCACATGCTCCAATATATCACAAGATTTGCTAATTAACCATCATGCATCTATCACAAGATAATGCATATACATATGTATACATCACAACAACAGTATAACGGGTAGAAAACTTGCCTAAGCGATTGGGGGTGATAAAAGGCTTGGGACGAGTCTGGTAACCTATAAACAACATATAAGTTGGAATTAAACCAAAGTCGCTTATGAATCTATACTTTAACCAATTAGACCCTAACGTTCACTTTTGCGCTTAACGATTCACTTAAGTCGCTCGAGTACCCTCGGCTCCACCATTTTTAATAAATTAACCGTTAAGAGTTTTAAGGCGATTCTTTCGCGAGTACCTTACCAACTGCCTAATCCACTTTACATAAATCTTTCATACTCCAATTAGTCATTTAAGGTCTTTAACCAATGTTTCAAATTAAGGCGAGGGGTAATGATTCGGTCGCGAATCGCCGTTACTTAAAACGGTCGTTTCTCCTAAACCGTACATCGGATTCAAACGAACCACATATCAAAATGAAGCTTGTAACATGAACTATCTAATCATGGCAATGGTCAAAACCTAACCATGAGTTCTCGGGTCCTGATGTTAAGAACAAAAACAGTCTAAAGTAAATCGGGCATTACGACGGCTGTGTTTACGCGATTATAAAATTTTTACCCAACCACAAATCAACCACAATTCAACCATACAACCAAACTCCATCCAAACAATGCTACAACAGCCCCAACAACTCAATATTTCCAATTTATACTACTTCCCAATCATGAACTAAAAGCTTACTTAAGTTCTTTAACTAATCATCAAGATTTACAACTCCAAACACATCATAAAACCAACCCATCTCTAAATACACAATAATCAAGCTTCTCATGAACATACCAAACACAAAAACTCTAAATATACAAAATTAGGGCTAGGGTAAGAGATTATACCTTCCTTGGTGAGTAAAAGTAACTAAGGAGCTTGTAATCACCCTTGAAAGTCCTTACCAAAGCTTAATCTAAACAAAAACTCAAGAACAAAATTTCAAGTTCTTGAAAAACACTATTCACCCTCTTCTTCCATGAATTTTAGAAAGAGATTGTGAAGGAATTTGAAGCTTAAACTTATAGGATATCCATATCTATGTACAAGGGACCTTAGATAATTAACCTCACTAATTAACAAAGCTTGGAACTAGGATTTGAGTTTTTCTTCCTTTCTTTTTCCTTGAAAGCCGAGAGCTTTTCTTGAAATATGGAGTGTTTTGTGCTTTTTGAAGTTGTGATTTGTTTGTTGGTTGTTTTTGCCTTTTGTTTTAATTTATTACTTTTTAACCATGGTGATTTTTGTGTGGTTTAAAATCAACCAACCTTCCTTCCTTTTTGGTCATGCTTAGGTCATCATTCTTATGTCATCTTCCCATGCTTGTCCTCTTCTTATTGGTTTGATGACATCATCATCACTAACCTCTTTGATTAGCTCCTAATTACTTGGCTAATGACCGCTGATCTGCTATACGGTTCGCTTAACTTTCGTTTTCGTTTATCGTTTGAGGGATCATACTCGGGATCTTATTACTTGGGTTTCCTTAACCTTTCTCAATACATTATATTCCTTTTATGATCCTCTCCTATAATCCTTGAATTTAAATCCTTTTTATCCAGTTACCTTATACTCAATTCTTTCGGTATCTGGTGGATTTTCGGGAAAAATCAAAGTGTTCGAATTTGGATTCTGACGATCTTTACATACACTTATATACCACATAGAGTACTAATAATATCTCAGAAGATCAATAATAGAACCCCTACATAGTGTGTTATGAAATGATTTCTTATTTAGCATAATCAGCAAAATCACTATTCATAAGGGTTACAAAAAGTTCAAAATTTTTTTGGGGTTATTGCAGTCTCCCCTCCTTAAAAGGATTTCGTCCCGGTATCAGATAGAAAACAAATGGGGGTACTTTTCTAGTATTGCACCTTCTAACTCTCAAATCAATTTTCCCACATTGTGGTTCTACCACCAAACTCTACCTAGTTTGATAACACTTCTCCTAAGCACTAGTTCCTTTTCGATCTATAACCCTTCCCGGTTGCTCCATATAGGTTACGTCTGGTTGCATGTCTATGCGCTCATATGCCCCTATTTGTCTGGCATCTGGATTACACTTCCTTAACTTTGATACGTGGAACTCATTACAAACTTGTTGCAAGTTTGTGGGTAGGGCTAGTTCGTTTGATAACTTCCCAATATGTCTTAATATATTCAAGGGTCCAACAAATCGTGGGCTTAGCTTTCCTTTCTAACTGAACCTCATCCATCATTTCCAAGGAAATACATATAACAGCACTAAGTTCCCTCCTTCCTACTCCTTGTCATTTCATGTCAAATCAACATACTTCGTGTGTCCATCTTGGGCTACTACCAGCCATCCTCTGATTAAATCTATTATATCCTTGGCCCTTTGGACCACTGCTGGTCTAAGCATCTTGCGCTCTGCAACATCATCATATCATAAGGGAGATCGACATTGTCTTCCCTCAAGGATCTTATAAGGCGACATCTCGATAATGACATATGATCTATTGTCGTAAGAAAACTCAATCCGTGTTAATTGACCATTTCAAATTCTTTCAAGTCTATTGCACAGACTCTCATCATAGCTTCTAGCATTATAGCTTTTGGTTCTCAATACCCATTTTTTTCCAGTTCGTAGTCATTACTATCCTCCATACATAATACTATACTGGTTACACTTTTGCTCGTTAGCGTTCTATAACCTTTTAATAACCACGTCAACCTTAGTATCACGAACGTGTTTCCATTCTGAATACCACTATAACTTTACTACTCCTTTTTCAGCTGTTTCTATTTTCCAAAGTTTGATCAATCATCTAGAAGTAAAAGAATTTATTGAGAGATCACTATGATCATGAACACTTGTTATATCGCATAGTTAGTACAGAAGGTGGCCAGCCTTTAGTACTTGACAAGCAATTAAACAATGTGGTATCCTACTAGGCTTCTATCACACAAATAGATAGTCATTCGGCAATACCTCCCCTTCTAGAAGGGTTTTTCTTCTCAGCTTACATGAAATGAAATGAAGAGAAAAGAACGAACGGAAGAGAATTGTATATATATAAAATATACGGCCACAAAATATCTGGCTTGGAATCTACCTCTGAACTATAGAGGTTTAGCATAGGAGAACAAAACATATATGTATATAAATCCGCATCAAGTATAATAGCATCGCATTTCACATGCTTAAATATTTACTATTCCATTCATCATTCTATGGACCCATGCTCTTGTTCGAGCTTATACACAATCACCTTTGAAACTCCCTCGACATCGAAAATCGAATCTGGTATTTCATTCTAGACATCACTGTTACTAGAATTCTATGCTTGCACTACAACCTTCCTCGTATAGTAATATGACTCTCTATTAATAAGAAGGAATAAGTATTCAATAGGTAGATAATCGACTTAATTAGTCTATCAATGATAACTTATACATCACCACAACCCGATTAGTGGTACTTAATCTCAACATCCATTCTAATACAACTCTCACGGTTGTAATTAATCGGCTCATTGCCCGCAGAATCATTCCTGCACTACTAGGGTCCACCGTTGACCTACTATAGTCATTCATTTTCCATGAAGTCTTAATAGCTAACCATACGGAGTCCATACATCTCGTATCGAATTCTTCTAAGGAGGTAACATGATCACCGTTCATGATTCATGAAGAACACTCCTGAACTTGACGTACATATGACATGAAGCAGATAAAATTACAGAAGAGTTTCAATGAAGGCAACGATAGGAGGTTAATACCATTCTTAATCATATGTCTTTATTGGGAGACATGCATCTCAAAGGTTCATTTAGTCATTTTGTAACATGGTCCTGGCTTATCTCAAGATAGTACCTTCTAAGATAAATAGCCCGCTCATGGCGATTATATGAATTAAACCTTTACCAAACTACTATTACGGTTGGGTATTGCACAGTCATCAGAAGGAATGTTAATCTTCCAAACCATAATACAACCTTTACGGCTTCAACCATCATCACTGTATTCCTCTGGCACGAGCGCCTATAATTGCTCTCTTACACTTAAAGTGTCGGCCACCTCTTTGGCCTTTCCTGATAGTAAAATTTCCTTACAATCAATGTCGTTTGAACGATCTCCAACTAAATTTTCTACCTCATTTCCAATCACTACTTGTGTGAAGATGTTTTCCTTAAAATCTGATGAGTAAAAAAAACCACCATTTTTCCATAAGTTATTGCCTCAGTCTTTAGAGGTTAATCATTGTCACGACTGAATCTCGATCATACTTAGGACATCTCTTATCTTGGGTCCTTCTTGTTTTCACCATTCTTGACCTTCGTTGGGTTCAATCTATACTTTCTCATGGTCTAACATGTGCCCCACTTGGCATTATTTTTATTACGTCATATTTCCTTTATCAAAATTTCTATTCTTGAGAATTTTGAATATTACCTTTCTCCTTGTAAAACCTCTAAGGTTATTCTTGAATCGTTCCTCCTGTATTCCCTAGATACAGGGCATATCAAAATACCATTTACTAATACTAGAACCATTGTCTATGTACTTCTAAAAATTTTCTCTACTGATCATTAAAGGTTGTTGCTACCTTGATCCTTTCCAATTCATACTGTCAAAACTCATGCTGTCCCTATTAAGGGTGGAATGCCAACCTTTATGCATTCCCCTAGGATTCATCTCAAGTTATCGAGGTTCCATCCTTAATTCCACCCCTTTTTTTAAAAAAAGGTACTTGCATCCTTCCATAGATAAATCAAGTCATGTATCCCTGATAAGGGTGTCTTATTCAATCATTCCCATCTCGATAGTATATGCCTAATTTTATAATAACATCTGTATTCAAAATGAGGTCAATCAATATGGCCTCCAAAAGATAACAACGGTTATCCGCTTTTCTTGCCTGATTTAGTAATGATAACAGGGATGTTCTAGAAGATATTGGTCGTGTTCAACGTGAACTTCTTCTTAATAAATCCTTATTTACTTTTGTTGCTTATCTCAACAGTCATCTCAATATTGGGATATCTTTCATACCTGGCATCTCCCTTTATGGGTATCAAGCCACTGGTCTTTCACTTCACATTTTTGAAGGTCACTTCATCAAATTTTCCTAATTTCTTACTTTCTTGTCTCCTCAGTCTATCCGTGTCTCTTTGTTTATCCTTCGGACTATCTCAAGGTTTCCTCGAATCCTCCCAACTAAAAGGGGATGAAATATATGTATCTTTCATGCCTTCATCCATCAGCTTTAACTCATGGTGAATCACTCTCATCCTGACGATTACATACTTTTCTATTTCTATTGTTACTAGTCTTTAGGGTTTCCTCGTATCTAACTCCCTTATCATTTATTGCCTTTATATTCCTTTCCACTTCAGTTTCTTTTTTTTCCTTTCTCTTACAATCATTTCACGAACCCACTAATCATTGACTTCAAACATCATGTCATTCTGGGATTCTTGTCATCTAGACGAATCTTGACAACTTTTACAATCTTAGATTCATAATTCATCATATTCGTCCGCCTTTGTTCTGGCTCTTAAAGCTTTTACACTATCTCCATAATCTTGGGATTTACTTTCTCAAAAACAATTGATTGAACTTTAATCAGTTTATCATAACCTCTTGCTCCGTGCCTTTCTTGGTCTTTCACCAGCGGGTGGTCTCTCTCTTAGGAGGGTAAGTGACAGAAACAGTCTTTTGTGATTCGTCAATCATTTAGAATCTCAAATGATTCCTGTATTTCCTTTAGCCAGGATCTTGCCTCGACTGGGTCAGCTATTTTCTTGGAACTCTGAGAGCTTAGCGACTTAAAGGTCCTGAAAGAATTTCACACCACATTGTTTCCTCAAGGTGGTGGTTAGGGGTAAAAGTATAAGTTTTGTTTTAGGCAGGTCCATGGATTGCCCAATTGGAGTACCATCCTGGTTCTTCCTATCTTGCTTGACTTCTGTTTTTTCAGTCTAAATATTTCTTCCTACTTCCCATAATTGGGGTCATCTTTTAATTTAAAATCCTCATTTTCCACTTCATTATATTCTGGATTCCTTATATCTTAATTACGACCTCCCCGATTATCACATTCAAGGTTTTCCCCTAATCTTATTCCTCGTGGGGGCATAATGCTTGGAAATTTTTTGAGAATCTCTGGATTTTTGTCTTACTTACTTTGCTTAAATCTTTCCCTCGTTCAGTCCTTGCATGATTGCAAATTATGAATTCTCAAGTTCTATAAACTTCATGACACTTTCTTAAGTGTTCACAGCGCAATTAACAATATGAACTTATCACAAACAAACTGATCTGAACTAAAATTAACGAATATATACTTAACCATTTGTTCGAGGGTACAACAACTAAACACATTAAAGAGAATTACATCATTTGAGCTGATTGCTTCTATCCCAAAAGTACTACCATAGATAATCATCTAGTCATTAAAACTAATCATTCATAACTTAGGCTAATCCTCCAAAAGCGGTGCTGCATGAAATCCTTGTCAGATTTCTCAGACTCTGCACACTAATATGGATCAAGAAATGCGGGCACGCACGACATCCCTAACCTGCTCCATTAAAGTGGTGATGAGGTCTAAGATAGTTGCAAATAGAGCTGGATCAATCTGACCCTCAAGATGGCCTCTAGCTGTAACACGGGTGGTAGCCTCAATCCTTTCCATGCTATAAGCTAGTCCCGCCGGAAGTACCCCTCCCTCAATCCTTGGTGCAGTAAGTCGATCCAACAGATCACATCTCACATTACGGGCCTCAGACAGGCCACCCAAAGTCATATAATAATCGGCGATAAGAGAAGCCTGAGTGGTAGCATCTAGCAGTCCATGGGGTGCAGGTGGTGCAGACCCAGGAGATCCAAATGGATAACCAAGCACGGTATCGGGTGCCAATGGTGCAGGAGACAAAGGTGGCATTTCCTCAGTAGGTGTTGGGCTCTGTTGTAAGTCATATGTCATAGCCCTATTTGTATATTCGAGGATTCAACTCAACTCAAATAAGAATGTAATAAGTAAATAGTGGATCGACCGTCAGAGAGATCTCGCAAAGTAATATCTGTCAAAGGATTCAGAAATAAGCTTCATCTACAGACTTGAGGAGTTAATTCACTGGAAGAAGTTCAAGAATTTGATCATGCCTCAGTGATATAAATCAAGATCGTGGATTTAATCAAATGACAGAGATCTCGTCAGAGTATCATTAATTACAAGGATTTAATCTGAAGAAAATCAAAGTGTCAAAGTCAAGACATGAAGAAACGTCACGGAAGTTAGTCACTCATGAACCAGACAGTACATCGAGTGTCAACATTGAAGTGGTGGAATTGATTCATAAGTCTCAGTGACTTTCAGAAGATTGTCAGAAGAATGGATGCTGCTCAGGGTTAGTATTAATTCTCTATTAATTAATTAAGTCATATAATTTAATTAAGAAAATAAATTATATCTGCAAGGATTAATTTATTGTTTAATTGAATTAAATTGATTAATTAATTTAGAATTAATATTAAGGATTTTCAGAATGTTAATTGATTAAAATCTGTGATAATTCTAAGTAAGACAACTGATTGTACTAGTATGACAATCGGTATGACAATTGATAGTCATACCGAATGTCATGCTAATTCAGTTGATTGTATTGATAGAATTATTATTTAGATTAAAATCGATTATTAATTCAGTAAAACAATTTCATTTGAACTAATATGACAATCGGTATGACAATCAATAGTCATACCGAAAGTCTTGCTAGTTCATTTTAATTGTCTTGCTAGCTCTAATAGATTGTCTCACCGAAAGTCTTTCAAGCTAAAAAGGATTGTCATTCCAGTTCTTTTCCTCTCGGTTGGATTGTTAAATAGAAGCAGAAGCAGCAATTCACAAAATCTCAATCATTCAAACAGAAGAACAAAGAACAAGAAAAGCAGCCGCCTTGAAATATTACATTTTTCATCTGTTTAATCCAAGATTAAATTTCTAGATTGTAAAGTTAAATCCAATCAACTAGAAATCTTTATCTTGTTCTTGTGTAACAATCTAGCGGATCAAAATCCCTAGAACTTAATCTCAAATCGCGTTTAGCATTTGATTCTAATTATTGCAAAAATAGAAAAAGTTCATGTCGAATTTATTCTAAATTTGTGATAATTAATTTGAGATTAATTCCTTGTAATCGATACAGTTGTTGTAACACCTTTCAAGTTTAATAATATTTTTATTTAACTTGAATTTTGTTTCACATTTTTTATTCCGCATTTAATTCGATTATTCGGTACTGTTTGTATTCAACCCCCCCTTCTACAAACACATTGGGACCCAACAATTGGTATCAGAGCCTTCTGATTAACGAACAAATCAAGATCCTAGACTTTTGTGATTTTTCAACTCCTTGAATTTTTATTTATTCAAAAATTCATAATGACTTCACATAAAGTTGGAACCGTTAAAATTCCACAATTTGATAAAGAGAATTATATCATGTGGAAGAAGAAGATGCTATTATTTTTACAAGTTGCAAATCCCAAATATTCAAACTTGTTAAAGAAGGGTATAAAAACTCCGATGATTATTGAACCGGAGGTAATAATAGATGGTGTGGTGACTACTGAAGCTAGAACCTATCCAAAAGAGCCTGAAGATTTTACTCCTGCTGAGAAGGAAGAAGCCTCCTTGGATGCCAGCCTTCAATTAATATTAATTGATTCCCTTGATCCCTTGATGAACAAACATGTGATGAACTGTAAAAATTCCAAACACATGTGGGAAACTATTGAGGTGATTAATGAAGGCACAGAGGAAGTTAGGGAGAACAAGTTGGAAATCCTAACCTCTGAATATTAACATTTCAAATCAAATCCAGGAGAAGGAATTACTGAAGTGTTTGAGAGGTACAATGCGTTGATCAACAACCTGAACATCAATGGAAAGTATTATTCAATCAGGGAGGTCAACAAAAAGTTCCTTTTAACACTGCCAGCTCATCTTGAACATAGAATCACTGCCATTAGAGAAGCTAGAGATCTGAATGAGATTTCTTTGGACAGGCTCTATGGAGTGTTAAAAACCTATGAGTTGGAGCAGATTCAACAGAAGGAAGTCTACGGGAAGGATAGAATGGTCAGCACATCTACTGCACTTGTAGCTGAAGGTCAACAACAACAGCAATATCAACAATTGGAGAGAATGGTACAGTATTCCAAGGCTGAGGAAAATATGTTAGTAGCAGAATATGATCCTCCTACTACAAATCAATCAAGTGATGATTTTTATTCCTTGGAAGAGCTGGAGCAATTGGAAGATGAGTCAATGGCCCAAATTGTCAAGAGATTCTCCCATGTCAGATTCAAGAGGAATCCCAAGCTGAAGTACAAGTCCAACTACAACAAATTCCAGAAAGGTGGATCTTCATCCTCTAACACCAGCAGTGGTGGATACCAAACAGGGATGGTTGATCGGGGCACCATTAGATGCTATAACTGCAATGAGTTGGGACACTTTGCCACAGAATGTAGGAAGCCAAAGCAAGTAAGAAAGAACTCTGAAAGGGCTTATCTGGCAAAGGGAAGAAGCTGGGATGATACTGACAGTGAAGATGAAGAAGAAGGAAATCTTGCTCTTATGGCTGTTGATGGAAAAACTTCATCGTCAAGAATAGAGGTAAAACTTTCTGATGCTGAAATGGTTTATCATCTAAGAGGTAACTTAGATTGTGCACGTCGTGATAATGAACTGTTAAGTTTACAGATCACAGACCTTGAGAAAGAGGTCAATGAATTAAGACTTGTGCACATTAATCAAGATAAATTAAAAGAACAGGTATCTTTTCTAGAGAATAGAGTTGACTGTTATAGAAAACTCGAAACTATTCTCAAAGACAAGATCACCGGTCTTGAGACTAAGGTTAGAGCCTACTTCAATTCGTGTTCGAAGGCTAAAGAGTTCTACAGTAAGCAAGCTGTTAATCAAACATCTGGAATAGGTTATGATTACAATGTTGCTATTGGAGAATTAGGCATAAACTCCCCTCCTCATGTCTGTGCTAAAGGGAGGGAAGTACCACATGTGCTTAAGGGTGTTGATGAACCCCTCTATAAAGCATCAATTGCTGAACCATTTGATGCGACCTCTTCTGTTATTCAAGAAGAAATACGTGCTGAAGATCATGCTAATGAGAAGATTGTTTCCAAGTCAAGTGAGTCGAAAGTTCCAGTCAAAGTTGTGAAAGCAACTGAGACTAACTCAGACACACATGAGTTGGATAACAATAATGCCATGTCTACCATGCATAAATTGCCTGTTGTTAATCACTCTCATAAAGCATGTGGTGTTGCTAATTGTATGTCTTGTGCTTTTAATATGATGTATGCTTATTTTAATGGTAAGCATGTGTCTAATGATAAGACTACTCCTCGTCAGCATGTGAATAACAAGAAGCATGATAGGTCTAAGACTGCTAGTCCTTCTAAGGCTAGAAAGGAGACATTTGTGCCTAAGCTTAAACAGAAATTTGTTAACGCTGTTTACAAGGTCAAATGTTCAGTCATTGAGAAAGTTGAGGCAATTAAAATTAAAAATGTTGTTTTGCCTGACAAAGGACAGTTCTACAAGTATGCCGGGCCCAACCAAGTTTGGGTTCCGAAGAAGGTCTAATCCATTTGTAGTGCAGGGCATTAAACAAGTATAACCGGTAGTGTGAATTCTTGACAGTGGATCATCAAGGCATATGACTGGAGATAGAGCCCTGCTATCAAATGTGGTTGAGAAAGCTGGCCCCATGGTTACCTTTGGAGATAACAGCAAAGGTTTATCTGAGGGATATGGCTGTTTGCAAGCTGGGAATGTTATCATTGTAATTTTGTATATTGTGCTAGGTTATTATCAGGAAGCAGTATCTAACATATAGCACCAGTGACAAGACTTGAGAATATTACGACATATCAGGCACCTGCTGCACATTACACTTGGAATTGTACTCTAGTAAGATGTGTACAAGTGTACTCCTGATTGGTGAGTTAAAAGAAGAAGTCAGTGCACCACAGTTCATGGACTTTGCAGCTGCAGATCTATTGGACTATGCAATCTCTTCTTCACAATCTCACTTCAGGTTGGTATGAACTAGTATACTGCTCAAGCAATCGTCAAGGACATGGTATGGCACTCTAACAGAAGTTATAATTTTATATGAATAAGTAGAGTCGTCATATTAATAACTATCTTATCACTAAGCACAATCATATTGTTTTATATGTGCAGTGGTATATTGATTATGCAACATAACAATTAGTATCTAAAGTACTTGACAAGTATCGGTCAATGATATCTTGTTAACATTATGTTGCAGATATTTGTAAGCTTTTGACATGAATGAGAATTACTTAGACTTTACCCTAAGTGATCAATGTTTTATCAAAAACTCATTCATATTGAAAAACAAAAATCAAACTTCTTTCTACATTAGTGATTTCTTATTTCATGTAAAATCTTTTGAAATCACTATTGTAAATCATTTTCTCTCTATTACCATATATTCTGTGTTAAAGGTTCAGTCTCCAATGACTTTCTTTCATTGACAGTCATGAGGTTGAAAACCCACAACGTCTATCCCAGACTGTAAAGACAAACACAAAAACAGAACCAACCAACACTCTCTTACCACTAAATGTAGTATGAATGAGCGTGAGGGAGATAGTGCCTAGTGCACCACATAAGGAAGGTTCTGTAGTCAACCCAGTAGCTCTGTCTCCTACATAGATGAGTAGTATTTAAACCGAGACAACTGCTAGCCCCCATACATCTTCTCAAAAAGATGTAATGGCTGAAAAGGCACAAAAACAGTTACTAGATTCATTCTCTCAACAGGGTGCGTCTATTGAATTTTGCCTGTCGTCCAAGGTATCCGATGTAGTGTCACCACTTCAAACATAATCAATTCTTGATGCACAAGGAGAGGTTACACACACAAAGGATGAGTTGACGGAAACAAGAGTTTCGACCATTTTAAGGTCAGATTCGATTGTTCAAGGTTCGTTAGTGGACCAATTGCCTTTACAGGTGTTAGGAGAGGATACTGATCCAAAAGCCATATGTCAGTGGTCAGTGTCTACCTCCCCAGGCTTAAATCCCCTGGATGCATCTGCGGATAGTGGATCTGACATAGGTGCAGATCGGCAACTTGTTGACAATGATTCAGATATTACCTGATGAGTCACAAGGAAATGTCTTCACAGACATTAGAAGGGAACCTTGATCTTTATGCTAAATTCTTTGGATCATTGTTTACCTTCCCAGAATTCAAATCTGGAACCCTAAAAGGGAAACTAGCAACTTGTAGATTATGACTCAGATTTATCTGACGAGTTTAACAAGGATGGGGATTTGTGAACTCCCATTGCACCACCTGTGACCTCCTTAAGGATGGCTAAGGTGATTTTCCTTGCAGGTACAGCTGGATTATGGAGCTATGAGAGAAGAGTGATACACTTGTGAGAATGAGTGTAAACACGAGTGGAGAGAAGAGTGAAACACATGTGAGGTACACTAAAACACAATCACACACTCACAGTGAGGAAGAAAAAGAAACTACTTGTTATTTCTTTTCCAACCAAGTGAAATATGAGAACTCCTTCAGACGACGACATACATTCCTTCTTTAAGGGGGAGATAAAAGCTTAAGAAATAGTTTGGAGGATTCCTCAACTAAGGGGGAGAAATAGCAGGGAGGAAGAAAAAGATCCTAAATGTACACTACACCACACCATTGTTGTTTTTAACTACGGATCCTATTGTACGGGAGAGGTGGTAAACACAAGGTGATTTCCTAGTAAGGGAAGAATCTGTTAGGGGAGTACCATTGGTTTTTATCTGCGGATCCTATTGTACGGGAGAGGTGGTAAAACGAAGGTGATCTTCTTTAATCAGTTGATTCTCATAGGGGGAGAAGCAAGAGATATGGGCTTCTCAACAGGAAATGTGGTTGTACAAATGAAGATGGAACTACTTGAAGATATGTTCAGTCTAGAGGAACATCTACTTGGAATCTGGAAAATGTTAAATCTCATCCAGAACTTTTCTGCTATTTACTTTGCATGTATGGTTATATCTTTTTCTTATTTGTTAGTTGAGTTATCCTCTAGGTATTTGTGTGTTATTGTCTAACAAACAAATAGGGGGAGATTGTAAGTCATATGTCATAGCCCTATTTGTATATTCGAGGATTCAACTCAACTCAAATAAGAATGTAATAAGTAAATAGTGGATCGACCGTCAGAGAGATCTCGCAAAGTAATATCTGTCAAAGGATTCAGAAATAAGGTTCATCTACAGACTTGAGGAGTTAATTCACTGGAAGAAGTTCAAGAATTTGATCATGCCTCGGTGATATAAATCAAGATCGTGGATTTAATCAAATGACAGAGATCTCGTCAGAGTATCATTAATTACAAGGATTTAATCTGAAGAAAATCAAAGTGTCAAAGTCAAGACATGAAGAAACGTCACGGAAGTTAGTCACTCATGAACCAGACAGTACATCGAGTGTCAACATTGAAGTGGTGGAATTGATTCATAAGTCTCAGTGACTTTCAGAAGATTGTCAGAAGAATGGATGCTGCTCAGGGTTAGTATTAATTCTCTATTAATTAATTAAGTCATATAATTTAATTAAGAAAATAAATTATATCTGCAAGGATTAATTTATTGTTTAATTGAATTAAATTGATTAATTAATTTAGAATTAATATTAAGGATTTTCAGAATGTTAATTGATTAAAATCTGTGATAATTCTAAGTAAGACAACTGATTGTACTAGTATGACAATCGGTATGACAATTGATAGTCATACCGAATGTCATGCTAATTCAGTTGATTGTATTGATAGAATTATTATTTAGATTAAAATTGATTATTAATTCAGTAAAACAATTTCATTTGAACTAATATGACAATCGGTATGACAATCAATAGTCATACCGAAAGTCTTGCTAGTTCATTTTAATTGTCTTGCTAGCTCTAATAGATTGTCTCACCGAAAGTCTTTCAAGCTAAAAAGGATTGTCATTCCAGTTCTTTTTCTCTCGGTTGGATTGTTAAATAGAAGCAGAAGCAGCAATTCACAAAATCTCAATCATTCAAACAGAAGAACAAAGAACAAGAAAAGCAGCCGCCTTGAAATATTACATTTTTCATCTGTTTAATCCAAGATTAAATTTCTAGATTGTAAAGTTAAATCCAATCAACTAGAAATCTTTATCTTGTTCTTGTGTAACAATCTAGCGGATCAAAATCCCTAGAACTTAATCTCAAATCGCGTTTAGCATTTGATTCTAATTATTGCAAAAATAGAAAAAGTTCATGTCGAATTTATTCTAAATTTGTGATAATTAATTTGAGATTAATTCCTTGTAATCGATACAGTTGTTGTAACACCTTTCAAGTTTAATAATATTTTTATTTAACTTGAATTTTGTTTCACATTTTTTATTCCGCATTTAATTCGATTATTCGGTACTGTTTGTATTCAACCCCCCCTTCTACAAACACATTGGGACCCAACATCTGTATAGGGGAGGGAACAGGAATTGGTGGAACCTCATGGATGTCTACAGGAACCTCTGGAAGAGGGTCTGATATTGGTATAATTGGTGACGTGGAAGGCCCCACTCCTTCTGCCCTCATTATCCTTTGTGCCCTTTGTAACTCTTCATCCTCTAGTGCCACCCTCGCGGCCATTCTAGCTCTGGTAGTCGCCCTGACTACGGTCATCAATTCCTCAGTAATCCTCTCTTTATTCCCGTCAGGACCCTCCACGATATCCTTCTCAGTAACAATCCCTTCTGGGATAACATCCTCAACTGCAACATTCCCAACATGAATCTCATCCGGTCCCTCGCTAGGGTACTCTATCGGATTCAAAATTTGATCTCCAACATGTAATAAAACATCCTCATGCTGATGCTCCTGAACCTCAGGGTTCGGTGCCCCACTGCCCTATATGATAACGAACTATGTTACTACCACGATATTTATAAGGGTTCCCATAAGGGTTTTAACTGTCAGTACTACATTAGGTAGCCCGACTATGAACATGGCAAGAGTTCTTATTATCTTAGTGAACTTATTATCATAACGCCACATCATCTCTGAGGTTTATAATGCTTGGCCCTGATACCATTTCTGTAACACCCCCAAATCCGGGGTCGGGGATTCGGGTTGTCACGAGTTCCATTTCCCTTAATAATACTTAACCTTAACAATCAACCAACTGCTGCGTTCTGTGACCCCACAATAAACACACACACACCACAAGTTATAGTCTCAGAGATGAATACCAAAAATAACACAAGTCATTTTACTCCATAATTATAAACCATTTCACCTCAAAATGGTTTCTGAATAATTTACATATTCTTTGCCATTATTACAATTCATAATATACATAAGTCTGGTTCATCAATAGTTGAAAGCCTAGCCTATTGGTAGTTCCTACCTCAGCTATGGCGGCATCAACGCTTCCAGAAAACTGCGGAACGTTTCCTAACCGCTTGCGAATTGGAAGCTTGGTCATGTTCATCTTTTCTATCTGTCGTTGTGTGATGAAAGAAGAAATCAAGGGTGAGCAACAAGCCCACCGAAATAGTATGTATAATAATTAACAATATATGAGCATTCTCATAGTACTCATGAAATTCTTGGTCAAGAAGAAATGAACCAAGCTGATATCTTAGCGCGACCAAGTCGCAAAGTATTCAGTATATATATACATATATACTTTTCACAATCTTCGAAATCCTCTGACATGTATAATATACACAGAGTTCCAGTTTATAACTGTATAAAAATATCGTTGCAAGGTGATCTCATATATCTAACCTTGTCTCAACGTTTTTCTGAAAATCTTTGACATGCACAAGATAATCATTTACTATATATAAGTTTAAAAGATGAAGTTACAAGATACTCCAATATACTTATATCTTTTCCGAATACTACTTGAACTACCACCGTTCAATGTATAAATTAGTTCATCCCGTAGATTAAGCTACAAGACAAAACTTGTATAGAATCAATCTTTAAAAATATAATCAAAATAAAATGAAGTTATGAGATACTTCATTTGATGCAAACATCATTTTGAAAACTCGACCCTGCCAACACTCAATAATCGCCCAACCGTAGCCTTTCTATCGAAGTGCTCTGGGTAGTGTTGCAGAAATATCCAATTAGATGATGAACTCATTACGGGAGTTTGCCGTGCCAGGAAGACCACTTACGATGATCAGTCGTAGTAGTGCAACCCCGCGATTTTCTACATATAGAGGAGAACCTGTCGGATTTACTTGTCAACCGAACACTGGACTCCTAAGGAATGAACCGTCTTAGCGGAACTTCCGGGCCATTTGGGCCAATATAATAAGGCTGGGCCGGCGCCACACGACCACTTACGCCACTCCTAGTTCAGATGAAATCCATGACCCTGAAATGTAAAGCTCGTTCTCCCTTTCCCCAAGTAGAAACTTATTGATACGGCTCCACTAAGAAGTCGTATCTAGTTGGAAAGGAAAACTCACCGATATTTCCCAGGCGATGCTTGTTAATGGATTAACTTGTTCCCAGAATTTTACTTCCCGAGAGTTGGGTAAGTAATCAAAACTCTTTTGTCAACACAGCAACCTTGTTGCAAATATAAAATACACCACAGAGCCGGATCCCTCAGGTTTTGAACGAGTATTTAAATCCCCTTCGAAAGGAAGATCTTAAATATAAAAATGGGTTTTGGGATCCGCCCTAACTTTTAAAAATCATTTTGAAGACTCGAAAACATTTTTAAGAATGTTTGGAGTAATGCTGATTTAATGAAATAAATCAGTCCCGATATATTAGAAAATATCCGAATATTATTAATTAAATAATATTCCCATAAGGATGATCTTTTTAAATATAATCGAAGTAGAAGTTTTAAAACTTATACTTGAAATGAATATTAAATAACCAAAGATATACTTATAAGAAAGTACTATCTTTATTTGAATAATCGAAAATAAGTTTGATTATCGAAACATTATTCTTTAATGAAATAAAGAATATTATTTAGTAAATAAGCGGAGTCATAAGTCCTCGAATGAATATTCAAAATAATATTAATTAATATGAATAAACGGAGTCATAAGCCCTTGAATGAATATTCAAAATAATATTCATTAATAAAAATAAAGTTATCAAATAAACCTTATTCGATTAATAGTTTTGAAAACTATATCTATATATATATATATAAATATATATAATATACTCGGGAACATCGACTCCCGATTTTAGAAAATGTTCACCTTTGGGTCCCCTATACTAAGGGTATACGCAATTACTGCTTATCTCTAGCATAGGTATTATGCAACTAATAAGCCTTTGAATCAACAGATATATATCAAGATTACGAAATAGACATGCATATATACCATATCACATGCTCCAATATATCACAAGATTTGCTAATTAACCATCATGCATCTATCACAAGATAATGCATATATATATGTATACACAACAACAATAGTATAACGGGTAGAAAACTTGCCTGAGCGACTGGGGGTGATAAAAGGCTTGGGACGAGTCTGGTAACCTATAAACAACATATAAGTTGGAATTAAACCAAAGTCGCTTATGAATCTATACTTTAACCAATTAGACCATAACATTCGCTTTTGCGCTTAACGATTCACTTAAGTCGCTCGAGTACCCTCGGCTCCACCATATTTAATAAATTAACCATTAAGAATTTTAAGGCGATTCTTTCGCGAGTACCTTACCAACTGCCTAATCCACTTTACATAAATGTTTCATACTCCAATTAGTCATTTAAGGTCTTTAACCAATGTTTCAAAGTAAGGCGAGGGGTAATGGTTCGGTCTAGAAGCGCCGTTACTTAAAACTGTCGTTTTTCCTAAACCGTACATCGGATTCAAAAGAACCACATATCAAAACGAAGCTCGTAACATGAACTATCTAATCATGGCAATGGACAAAACCTAACAGTGAGTTCTCGGGTCCTGATGTTAAGAACAAAAACAGTCTAAAGTAAATCGGGCATTACGATGGCTGTGTTTACGCGATTACCAAATTTTTACCCTACTCCAAATCAACCACAAATCAACCACAATTCAACCATACAACCAAACTCAATCCATACAATGCTAAAACAGCCCCAACAACTCAATATTTCCAATTTATACTATTTCCCAATCATGAACTAAAAGCTTACTTAAGTTCTTTAACTAATCATCAAGATTTACAACTCCAAACACATCATAAAACCAACCCATCTCTAAATACACAATAATCAAGCTTCTCATGAACCATACCAAACACAAAAACTCTAAATATACAAAAGTAGGGCTAGGGTATGAGATTATACCTTGCTTGTTGAGTAAAAGTAACTAAGGAGCTTGGAATGACCCTTGAAAGTCCTTACCAAAGCTTAATCTAAACAAAAACTCAAGAACAAAATTTCAAGTTCTTGAAAAAAACTATTCACATTCAAGAAACTATTCACCCTCTTCTTCCATGAATTATAGGAAGAGATTGTGAAGGAATTTGAAGCTTAAACTTATAGGATATCCATATCTGTGTACAAGGGACCTTAGATAATTACCTCACTAATTAACAAAGCTTGGAACTAGGATTTGAGTTTTTCTTCCTTTCTTTTTCCTTGAAAGCCGAGAGCTTTTCTTGAAATATGGAGTGTTTAGTGCTTTTTGAAGTTGTGATTTGTTTGTTGGTTGTTTTTGCCTTTTGTTTTAATTTATTCCTCTTTAACCATGGTGATTTTTGTGTGGTTTAAAATCAATCAACCTTCCTTCCTTTTTGGTCATGCTTAGGTCATCATTCTTATGTCATCTTCCCATGCTTGTCCTCTTCTTATTGGTTTGATGACATCATCATCACTAACCTCTTTGATTAGCTCCTAATTACTTGGCTAATGACCGCTGATCTGCTATACGGTTCACTTAAATTTCGTTTCCGTTTATCGTTTGAAGGATCATACCCGGGATCTTATTACTTGGGTTTCCTTAACCTTTCTCAATACATTATATTCCTTTTATGATCCTCTCCTATAATCCTTGAATTTAAATCCTTTTTATCCTGTTACCTTATACTCAATTCTTTCGGTATCTGGTGGATTTTCGGGAAAAATCAAAGTGTTCGAATTTGGATTCTGACGATCTTTACATACACTTATATACCACATAGAGTACTAATAATATCTGTCACACCCCAACTTTACCAATAATTTAAATATAACTATTACAACATTTTAAAAGAAGTAAACATAACCAAATCCAAGATCTTACAGTTTAGGGCTTGGATCAGCCCAACACTACCATCTATTACAACTGATTTTAATATCGAGTCCTCACACAAACTACTATCTCTTATTCTACCTGAGCTCGAACATAAGCATCAGCATCACAGGTCTTACGGGCGGTCTGCTTGAATCTAACCATAGCTGCTAGCTGTAATATCAGGATAAAGCAAGGAGTGAGCCAAATGCTCAACAAGTGCTAAACAGTATGATACAAAACATAAATCGAGATATACATTAAAGAATGATAATGGGAAGACATAACCAATGATAACGAGAGATAAAACTTTGGGTGATGGCATCATTTTGCTTGTATCAAAACAATTTCAAAATCATATCTTAATCAAAATCATTTTATGATGCTACGGATTACAGTCGGTGATCAGCCGCGAAGTAATCCCGAACCTCGCTGGGTTCTAAAACATTAATGGGATCCCTAGGCAACTTTTAAGCCTAATATAAGTGTGGAAATGACTCGCGTCTCAGTCCAGATCCACTATTCAGAGAAAACATTTATCCTCCTATGGGACTGAAAATCCACAATTTAATCATTTTAAAAATCGATGCCGATTTATGACAAAATCTCTTTTGACCGTAAACATTTTTATCAAGGGATTATAGATCAACTCGAAACACGGGAAATATGGTACTAAATCTCAGGGCCATGATCCACTAAACTTTACTCTATTAGGGTAACTGAAAGGTTTTCATATATCAAAACTTGGACAAGGAAATTTAGTGAGGCTATTGGATATTATGAAGGGGTAATGCCAAACTGGGCTTAAAGCAATGGTTTCTCGTCAAGGTGCAAGTGCTAGATCATCAAGAAGATAGGCATCATGAATACTAAGGGTGTTAAGGTATGAAGAAATGATCTTTAACTCAGGATATATCAGAATTATCAAGCTTTAGGATAAGAAAGAGGGGTATCAATCAATGAGGAACAACTTTAATAAATATCTGGCTTTCAGGTATCAAGGTAAGGTTCTATAGGGGTTCAAGTATCAGGATAAGATATCAATACTTAGGAATCATTAGCATGGTAATCAAGAGGATCAACCAAGTGCTATAACAACTCTTTATTTTATCATGGCATTCAAATTACTTTAATATACTATCATGATAAGACTTTTGAACTACTTGCAATACATACTCGAGGGTTTATGGCATTTCTATATGATTCAAAGATAAACATAAGATACGCTTGATTTAAATATATCAAAATGACTCAGGATAGTTGCATCAATATATATAAGCTATTTGCAGTGAATACGAAAGACAAGTTGAATCACTTGCCTTGAGGAAGGCTGGTCTGGTCTGACTGGTAGGAGCAACTGAAAGCTTCACTCGACCTTTATGGCAAGTTTACCCTCGTCTCGAGATCCTACATAAATAATAATCCTCATTATAATATATTCTCACCAACTTAACCTATTTATAACCCGAATTTAAACACGGATAGCACTTAGGCCTATATGCACTTAATTTATATTCACCTTAAAAAATATAATTGCACACATAGCCACATATACTCACATATCATATTTTAATACCAAATAATACCACATACACCATAATGCAACACTAGGATTGGATGATCTCGACTCACAACTTAAGTTACTTGGTCGCTAAACTAGACAAAGTCTTCAAATTTTGGCTTCCTAACTCGATGTGCCTTTACTAAACTATCCAAGACCTATTGACCCTCACTTGGGCCTTTTGCTCTACTGACCTTACACTATCTTACAACTATGGTGGTCAACCTAGATCTCACTCCTAAGTGTTCTAAAACTAGGCGATAAGCGAAAGTGCTCACTGGTGTAAATTTCAGAATGACATCTATGGTTTCTTGAGTGCATTAGACATCCTTAAACTACAAGTTTTCCTTCAAACCTTTCACACAAGACTCTCCTGACCTTAGGGCATCTCCCAAACTTGATGTGGCTCAAGGGCCTGGCTTGGGCCTTCTTGGGCCTAAGCTTAAAGTCCAAGGTTCCCCTGTTTTCCGGGGCAGAAAACGTCCTGACTTGAATTAACTTGTGACACATGGTTCTAACTCATATCCTATGAACTATGGTTGGAAAAACTTCTCGGACACTCCCTCTAACTAAGGCCCAACAGGGCCTAATGAGGGCCTACCCATGACATGGTCAAATCTCCCTATTCCTAAGTTGCAACAAAACTGTCCCCTGCTGGACAGATTTTGTTATTCTACTTGTGCACCTAACCAAACGACATGCAAACTTCCAACCAACTCCTAAAACCTCTTATATACTCCTAATACTAACTTCTGGTGGCTTGGGCCAGAAAGTGCACATCAATGACATGGTTAAAACTCACTCTAAACCTCAGGGTACTAAACTGATTTTCTGCAGAAAGTAAGACTCTTCTTTCTCCAAGGTTTTTACTTGACAAACTCAACCACCAACAACCCAATACCCAAACCAAGACTTAAACATGGTGATATACTGAATTAATCCCTTAAACTCAAAATAATATTGGTGGAGATCATCCTTACCTAAGGTGCAATCATGGCAAAACAAAGGAAATCACATTGCACAATTTACAAGTCATCAAGTTTTTGAAACAACAAGTTATGTATTTTTATAATATATACACGAATTGTTACCATACATCAAGGAGCACTAATCAATATTAACACCTTATTCCTACTGAAATTAAAGCTTACTAACAAAATCTTTCCAAATGATCAAAATCTTCCAACATTCCAAGAGAAGTTTACATGCATGCATGTCTTCGAGTTTTACCAATCAAAGCAACATATTTTTTAAATATATTTTACCATGAAATTGACATGCAAGCCTAGCATAAGCTATATCTAGATGATCACTTAGCATGCAAAGGGTTTTATCAAGACTTCACTAAGATTTTCATGTTATCATCACAAAAACACACAAAGTGGAACATGACAACCAAAACACCATCCATTCGGCTCCTATCAAGTCATGGCCGAATGGATTAGGGTGAAAATAATAATTGCATGAGTGTAGAATACTCATGTCTAGCCATTCTCAACCCTTTTCTACTATAACTCATGGTGAAGGCCTTGAATTCACAAGAATCAAGGATATTCACTTGGAGTTTTACCAAAACACCACCATGCAAGGTCAACACATAAGTTTTTCTACTCTAAACTCTTAAGATATACAAGAACAACATGTAGGGAGTAGGATTACTTGATAATAGGATGATTGTTTGACTGAGAAATGAAGAAGGAAGGGGATGGGGGCTCGGTTTTTTTGAATTGCCGAGAGGGAAGGGGGAAAAGCCGAGAGGGAGGGGGAGGAAGGAGATGAGAGTGAAGTGGTGGGGTGAAGTGAAGTGGTGATCACTTCCTTGAGTTGTTTTTATGTCTTGATTTGACTATATTGTGAGTGGGTTTGAGAAATGACAAGGGTATCCTTCTAGCTAGAATTAAGCTAACTTCCATGCAAGGTCAAGGAGGTAATTTGGCTACTAGTTCATGAGTTAGTGGGTTTGGAATTGTCCTCTTTGTCCTTGAAAAGAATGAAAGGGTGGTTTGCATACAAGGGCTTCCTTGTAATTTGCTAATTATAACAACTAAAATTTATAAAGATTTATTTTTATAAAATAAAATACAAGTTCAAAAATTATAAAATTTATACCATAAAATAACTTCGATTTTTAGAAATTTTATAAAACCACTTTTGAAATTTGTGAACAAAATGACTTTTTAAAAAGAAATTTATTCAAGGTTTAAAATATTTCTTATAAATCAAAAATAAAAGAAATAAATAAACTTTTGCTTTGAAAAATCATATACCACATAAAGCAAATTTAGGACGCAGAAATTTTCATTCACACAAGCATACAATAGTTGAATATATTGGCATTCGGCTTTAAAATTGCACCAAATTTACAAATAATATTACACGAAAATGCCGGTTGTAACAATATCTCAGAAGATCAATAAAAGAACCCCTACATAGTGTGGTATGAAAATTTTTCTTATTCAGCATAATCACCAAAATCACTATTCATAAGTGTTACAAAAAGTTCAAAATTTTTTTGGGGTTTTACATAAACAATCCAGTGCCTACAGGAAAGGAGGCATTATTCCAGTTTGAGGAAGAGGTTGCTCCAGTTCCATGGGAGGAAACCTTTAGAGGGGCTGGGTGGATGCATAAATGGAATGATACTGATTATATTCTCAGCCCACATGTTCGGACAGAACATGTTTCAAAAGCTGATGAGTTGCTGACAAGTTCTGACTTCAAGCATCAACTAAAGGTCACTACTCTCAGTACAAGAACTCTACAAGGTCAACACTCCAAGACTCATGCAAAGGTTGATAACCTTCAGGAAATAGCTGATAAGCTAGTCATGATGCAAGATCTAGACAAGAAGAGGTTTATCGGACCAATTCAAGAAAAAAGTGGATGTTATTGAGCTTATTCAAGCCAAGCAGTAGGCCCAACTGGATGAGGTATTACAAAATCAAGCTGCTCAACAGACTCAGTTAAATGAGATCCAATCTTCAGTGGAACTCCTTATTTCTCTACTCCTGACAGATGATGCCAAAAAGGGGGAGAAGGTAGTTAAGTCCAAATGCTCACCAAGCCAAACACTGAAGAAAAAGGATGATCATGGAGATGACCAGGGAAACTCTGAAAAGAGTAGAGGTCAAAGTTAAGGAAAGCTGCTGAGCAGAATTCCCACTCAACAGACAATTTCTCATCAGAGAATTTCTGGTAGCAAGAACTCTGATAGATCTGCTATGCAAGGGAGGAATAAGGAAGGAAAGAAGCCAACAGATCAGGATGTTCCTTTGTTGATCACAAATACTGATACTTCAAATACTGATGATCAAGTTCTGACAACTACTTCTGATGTGATAGTCCAAGCTGGAAGCAAGAGTCACAGAAGTTTTTGCAGACTTTGAAATTCAAAGGAAAGAAAGCAACATTCTTTTACAAAGATCCCAAAATTCAATCTGTTGATGAAGAATTGGCCAAGAGACTATTCCTTAAGGATAATCCAGGAGTGGATTTAGAGGAATTAAGAGAAGAAGAAGCTAAATTTTCTGCTGAGAAGAGCAAACCCAAGTCAAAAGTATCTAATGCTAAAAAGCCACCAAGGCCAAAAGAAAAGGGGATTGTGATAAGAGAAAGATCTGCCACATAGATTCCTAGATCAAGGACTAGATCTCAAACTACTACTGATCCCAACAACAAGGGAAAAGGAAAAGTTGGGGAGACAGTCAAGAAATAGAAGATGAAGATTCCTCAAATTCTGATGGATCATATGTGCAAGATGGTTCAAATCTTTGATGATGCTGCTGCTGAAGATGAAACAGTTGAAACTCTGAAGAGCAAGAGGATGACAGAAGAATCTAAGACAACCTCTGACAAAGCTCAAGTTATTCAGAGTGAAAAAGTTCAGAACTTAATAAATCCTGAAGATCTTTCAGAACAGCAAGCTACAGATGAAACAACAAATCCTGACCAATTCATCAAGACATCAACCTCTGACACTGCTCAAGTTGACATAGACAGCTTAACATTAGAACACAAGAAGAAGCTGATATGGAACAAGTCTATTCCAGTTCAGCCTAAGACAAATCAGATGTTGAATCAACTTGTAGCATTTGAGGTAAAATCCAAGCAAGCTAGAAACACTTCTGGATTAGGTTCCGACAGAGAGAAATTCCAGACTGAGATAGAAGATGATATTAGAGATCCATTCATATTGACTGACAAACCATTTGAAGAGATCACACAGAAGCACCTTGACAAAGTGCTTTTTGCTCAAGTAGTGATGGATACTCATGATGATTATGAAGAAAAAGAGAAATTGATCTTATTTCTGATTGATGGCAGAACTTATAGATTATCCGACTCTGATGTGCTGAAGAAATATGTCAAAGAGCTCCAATATATTCATTATCTACTGGAGGTAAATTCTGATGTTACCAGGAAATGGTCAGAAAATATTCTGAAGACAATAAGAGATTTACTCAGAATTTCTGGTGCAAGAATGACAGAGTATACTCCAATGATGACTGAGGATGATGGAAGAGAAATTTCTATGAGAAATAATTCTGCTAAGGTAGAAGTAATTCTGAAAGGAAGATGCTTATGTTATAATGAAGATTCTACACATCCAAGGGTAATCAGACTGGGAGATGGACTTGAAAGAAATCCAATTTCTGCACTTAGAGCTGCCATATATCAGATTGGTGATACTGAAGATGAAGAACTGCAGCAAGTCAAAGCGCAGTTACTTGAAGTTAAAAGAAATGCAAAGACCAAGCTGGTATCAGACTCTGTAAGGAATCATTATGGATTCAGGCTGATTCAGTGAATTTGGTAAAAGCTGCATGGACTGTAAGTTGTATTTAGTTGTACATATAAACTCTCATTGCATTTGTACTTAAATGTTTTTGACATTATCAAATCTATAAACTTGTATATTTTTATAATTTACAAGTTGGGGGAGATTGTTAGATATATTTGTGATGTCATGCCTAATCTGATTTGTTTAGTTTCAGAACTTATTATCAGAACTTAACTGGAAATCAGAACTTACTGAAGACAGAAATTATCAGAACTTAAGCCATCAGGACTTACATCAGAACTTAAGTGCGGATACACTTCAGGGATGAAAAGCGGCTGATATACAGGAGAGGATCTAGATTAAACAAAAGAAGATATGCTTGGAGAGTTGTACAACTAAAGGACTACAGTAGATAATCTATGATTGATGTATTTTAGGAAACAGAACATATCATATCAATTAGGAGATATCTTGTAACTGTGTAGTATATAAACACAGATTATGGTTTACACTATATGTGTTATCATTCGCGAGAATATTATTCATTGTAACTCTAGCAGCTCTTAGTGATATCATACATCACTGAGAGAGTAGATTAAACCTACTGTAACAGAGTTTGATATATTGAATAAATTTATTTTCTGTTACATATTTGTGTTTATAAGCGAATTGATTGTAGATACTGTATTCAACCCCCTTCTATAGTATCATTGAGACCTAACAAGTGGTATCAGAGCCAATCTCTTAAGCTTACAAACAGTTAAGATCCAAATAAACAATCAATCATGTCTGATCAATCAAAAACACAAGAACCTCAAGAACTTGCAAAGGTTCAACCCATTCAAAACACCAGTAGATATGATGTGATAAGCAAGCCCTGCAGGCAATGTCTATGTTGGTTACTGCGCCAGAGAAGGTTTCCCGTGGATATTGTATGATGTGATAAGCAAGCCCTGCAGGCAATGTCTAGTCGAACAGTGTGCACTAGAGAAATGTCTTGGAGACTATAAAAGAATAAAGATAAAAGGAACTGCATTCAAGTACATGTTAAGTTGCATTTGTGTATTATTTAATTTTTGCTACTTTACTTACTGAGCGATGTAGCTCATAATTTCCTTGTATTGCAGGTAAGAATAAAAATATATGAGCAGTAGAAGTGGGACTGAGCTGAAGCAGAACCTGGCCTGGATGATGTAAATATGGATAACCTGACCTATGGAATGGCCCAACTATATATTTTGTAACATATTATCTAGTATAGTTGTGTTATTACGTTATATATGGTATGGTTTGTGTTAAGTAATGCAGGAAAATATTTCATGTGTGTAATCATATTTGAATGCACGAAGAAGTTATGATATGTATGAAGGTGAGATATTATAATAACTCCCCTTTTATTAGTAATTTGGGGTTCGGTCGTTACATTTTCCTTTCAGTTTTAGTGTATTTTGAGGGGTCTTTAGGGGCATAATGAGCTGGAATGACCATATCTCCATCAATAGATTCATCAACCCTTTCCATGGGAGTAAAAGTTCCATTCTTGAAAATCTGGATGTATAATGGTTTGGCCGTCCTTATGAACAGCATCATCTTCTTTTTCCCAAGTGTATAGTTGATTTTATCACATGCTGGTATCCTTATACTGCTTATCTTTTTTCCACTCAAACTTCCAAGATCTTGATCTATTTACTTTCATATTTTGCTTTGATACCACTTGTTAGATATTGAGTACAACACAGAGGTGGGTGAATGTGTTTCTTTGGATTTTTATCCTTTTAAACAGTTTGGATATTGTGTGTGAACAAAGCAGTTTAATTGCAAAGATATCGTATTAGCAGAATTAAAACAACAAGCACTGTAATAACCCCAATTTTTGGGAAATTTTTGAAACCCTTATGAATAGTGTTTTTGCTGAATGAGAAAACTTTTCATGCCACACTATGTAGGGGTTCTGATATGGATATTCTGAGATTTTATTAGTACTTTATATGGGATATAAGTGTATGTAAAGATCGTCAGAATCCAAATCCGAACACTTTGATTTTTCCCGGAAATTCACAAGATACGGAGAGAATTGAGTATAAGGTAACAGGATAAAAAGGATTTAAATTAAAGGATTATAGGAGAGGATCATAAAAGGAATATAATATATTGAGAAAGGTTAAGGGAACCTAAGTAATAAGATCCCGGGTATGATCCCTCAAACGATAAACGAGAACGAAAGATAAGCGAACCGTAAAATAAATAAGTGACCAAGAGACAAGCTTGTACAAGAAGCCAGGGATTGTGACATCATCAAACCACAAGGTGTGGACAAGTGGGAGCATTATGACATGTGCAAGGTGACATAAGCATGACATGGGAAGGAAGGAGGTGTGGTGGCTTTGTAACCACACAAATTCAAGGGCAAGAAGGTAATTGACTAAAGCAAGCACAAAAACCAAGCAACCAAGCCAAGCAAATCATTTTTCATCAAAATCAAAAAGAAACCAAGGCATTGTTCGTCATGCTCTCGGCCAAAACAGAATCAGAACACTAAAACTGCTGTATCTCCTTCATTTCTCAATCAAATATTGTGTTCTATAGCTCATTGGAAAGGTATTGAGATGGCCTACAACTCTTGTTCACAAGTCTCGTCCAAATAATCATGATAAGACCCTCATTTTTACAGTTCTTTAAATCGGACTTTTAGAAACTTCAAAGCCTAACTTTGTGTTCTTGATTTCTTTGGAAAGATCAAGCTTGTAGGAGGCTCCCTAAGGCTTCCTAGCAACTTAACACCTCCCAAGGAAGGTATAAACTTCAAACCCTAGCCTTTACTTTATTTGTTAGTAAGTTTAATGGTTGGTGTTGTGAAATGAGAAGCATGGATTGTGATTATTAGTAGTTTGGTTTGATTTGGAAGTGTTTTGGTAATTGAAGCTTGATTATAGTTCATAGGTCTTGATTGTGGTTGTTTGAGTTGAAAACCTTGGAGATTATGGACTGATGTGGTATGGTTTAGGTGAAGTTTTGTTGTATTGATGGTTATGAGTTGGTTGGTGGTTAATTGGAGTAGTTTAAACATTGGTAATCGCGTAAACATAGCCGTCATAACGTCCGATTTTCTTTGGACTGTTTTTGTGCATAACATTAGGACCCGAGAACCCCCTTCTAGATTATGACCACTTCCATGTTTAGATAGCTCATGTTACGAGCTTCGTTTTGATATGTAGTTCGTTCGATTCCGATGCACGGTTTAGGAGAAACGACCGTTTCAAGTAACGGCGTTTCGCGAACGAAACTTTTCCCCTCACCTTACTTTGAAACATAGGTTAAAGACCAAAAAGGGTTAATTAATGTATGAAACATTTATGGTAAGTGTGTTAGGCAGTTGGTAAGACAGTCGCGAAGGAATCGCTTTAAAACTCGTAAAGGTTAAATTATTAAAAATGGTGGAGCCGAGGGTACCTGAGTGACTTAAGCGAATCAGTGAGCGCAAAACAAGCGTTAGAGTCTAAGTTAGTTAAAGTATAGATTTACAAGTGACTTTGGTTTATTTCCAACTTACTTGTTGCTTATAGGTTACCAGACTCGTCCCGAGCCATTCGTAACCCCCAGTCGCTCAGGCAAGTTTTCTACCTGTTATAACTGTTGTTGTGATGTAAATATATGTATATGCATTATCTTGTGATAAGTGCATGATTGTTATTAGCAAATTTTGCGATATATTGGAGCATGCTGATATGGTATATATGCATGTCTATTTCGTAATCTGGTTATCTATCTGTTGATTTCGATGCTTATAGTTGCATAATACCTATGCTAGAGATAAGCAGTAGTTGTGTATACCCTTAGTATAGGGGACCCAAAGGTGAACATATTTCTAAACCGGGAGTCGATGTTCCCGAGTATAATATATATATTTTTATATATATATGGTTATAGTTTTCAAAACTATTAATCGAATAAGGTTTATTCGATAACTTTAACTTTATTTTATAATTGAATATTATTTCGAATATTCATCTGAGGACTTATGACTCCTTTATTTTATTATTGAATATTATTTCGAATATTCATTCGAGGACTTATGACTACTTTTATTTTATTATTTGAATAATATTTGAATATTCATTCGAGGGCTTATGACTCGGTTTATATTATTTAATGAATATTTTTGAATATTCATTTGAGGATCTATGACTCCGATTATTTGCTGAGATTTGTTCTTTATTTTATTAAAGAATAAGGTGTAAATAATCAAACTTATTTTCGATTATTCAAATAAAGATAATACTTTCATATAAGTATATCTTTGGTTATTTAATACTCGTTTCAAGTATAAGTTTTAATACTTCTACTTCAATTATTTTTATAAAGATTATTCTTTATGGGAATATTATTTAAATAATAATATTCAGTCATTTTCTAAATATTCTGGGGACTGATTTACTTCATTAAATCAGCTTCACTCCAAACACTCTTTAAAGTGTTTTCGAGTCTTCAAAATGATTTTTAAAATCAGAGCGGATCCCAAAACTCATTTTTATATTTAAGATCTTCCTTTTTAAGGGGATTTAAATACTCGCTCAAAACCTGAGGGATCCGGCTCTATGGTGTATTTTATATTCGCAACAAGGTTGCTGTTTTGATAAATGAATTGATTACTTGCCCAATGTTCGGGAAGTAAGCCCATCTAATTGAGTCGGCATAAGCGACAGGCCGGGGTACGGTCTATCAAAGTGTAAGTGGCTGGGTGGCAGTCCATCAACGCGTAAGAGGCCGGGTGGCGGTCCAGCACAAGGTCCCTATGTGGCCAGGGTGATGACCGGTGGGGGATTCATCCATCTACTAGTAGAAAAGGTTACTTATTGGTATCTTTGCCTGATCAGCAAGATATCTGGTTTATGCCAAAATTCTTTTCCTTTCCAAAATTCATTGGATGTTTCAAACTCTGTTCATACTTTACATAACAGAGGTTCCAGGAAATGTTTAAGAGATATATATATGTGGATATATATATATCGGGACTAAATAAAGTATCTCGTAACTTTATTTCATTCAATAATATTTCAAAGATTGAATCTATTCAAATCTTGTCTTGTAGTCTCATCTATGTGATGAACTTTTGAAACTGATTATAACTTGAACGGTGGTAGTTCAAGTAGTATTGGGAAAGATATAAGTATATTGGGGTATTTGGTAACCTCATCTTTTAAACTTATATCTAATTAATAATTGTCTTATGAATGACAAAGATTTTCAGAAAAACGTTGAGACAAGGTTAGATATATGAGATCACCTTGCAACGATATTTTTTTTATACAGTTATACACTGGGACTTTGTGTATATTATGCATGGAAGAGGACTTCCAATATTTTGAAAAGTATATATGTATATATACTGAATATTTTGCGACTTCATCGCATTAAGATATCAAACTTGGTTCATTTCTTTTGACCAAGACTTTCATGAGTATTATGAGTAGGCTCATATATTGTAAATCATTATACATATTATTTTGGTGGGCTTGCTGCTCACCCTTGCTTTATTTCTTCATCACATAACAACAGTTAGGAAAGATGGCCAGACTCCAGCAGACCCAGCGCGAGCGCGTGGGAAGCGTCCCGCGTCTTCCCGTTGATGTTGTAGCTGCTATAGCTGCAGAGGTAGATCTATTGTAGATCAGACCATCTACTTTTGAGAATCAATTATGTATAATTATAACTTGTGGCAGATAATGGCAATTAACTGTAAATTTATCAAGTAATCATTTTGGGTTATAATAACTTTTAAATTGTGGATTCAAAGACTTGTACTTATTTAAATTTCATCTCTGAGACTATAACGGGTTGTGGTGTGTGTTAGTGTGGGGTCACAGCATAAGGTTATTTATTATTAATTAAGTGAAGTGATATTGTGGAAAGAAAGACCGTGACGACCCGGATCCCCGACCCCGGATCTGGGGGTGTTACAGAAATGGTATCAGAGCTAAGCGTTATAAACCCCAGAGATGATGGGACGTTAAGATAATAAGTTCACTAAGATAATAAGAACTCTTGCCAAGTTCATAGTCGGACTACCTAACGTAGTACTGACAGTTAAAACCCTTATGGGAACCCTTATAAATGTAGCGATAGAAGCGTAGTTCGTTATCGTATATGGTAGCGAGACTCCGAACCCTGAAGTTGAGGAACATCAACGCGATGATATTTTATTACTAATTGGAGATCGGATTGTGGATCCGATAGAGTGTCCTAATGCAGGACCGGATGATGTTGATATTGAGAATTTAGCGGTTGAGGATGTTGTCCTAGAAGGGATAGTTGTTGAGGAGGATCCCATGGAGGATCCTAACAAGAATGAATAAAGGACCACTGAGGAATTGATGACCATGGTTAGGGCAACTACCAGAGGTAGGATTGGCCGGTCACTACCGGAGGTTCGTTCAAGTTGTAAAGATAGTAGCCCCTTTAACGCGGCTTACTCGTAAGACTGAGAAGTTCGAATGGACAGAGAAATGCGAGAACAGCTTTCAAGAACTGAAGCAGAGGTTGGTGATGGCCCCTATGCTGGCGTTGCCGGATGGAAAAAGGAGATTTTGTGATTTGTAAGTGACGCTTCGCATAAGGAATTAGGGTGCTTCTTAGCACAGCAAGATAATCGCGTCTGCGTCAAGACAATTAAGGTAATATGAAATTCGATATCCCCGCCCATGAGCTTAGGCTCGTGGCAATAGTTTTACCCTAAAGATTGGAGGCACTACTTGTATGGAGAGAAGTGCGAGAATTACCTAAGCCATAAGTGCTCTAGTACATTCTTACGTAGAAAGAGCTCAACATACGCCAGAGGAGGCGGTTAGAGCTAATCAAGAATTATGATTGGGAGATTCTTTATCATTCGGGGAAAGCCAATGTGGTGGCTGATGCCCTTAGTAAAAAGGAGAGACTCAATATGATAATGTCTTTGGGAGAGTTTATAAGAGATTTTGAGAAAATGGAAATAGTAGTGAAGGTAACCAGAGCCGGTACCGAAAAGCTGTTTGAGATAGCAATACAGCCCGAATTATTGGAAAAGATCATATTGTGCCAGAAAAAGTTATGAATGAAGGCAGAGAGCCAACAAATAGATAAGAGGTTAATACCGAGAAAGATGAGAAGGGAATAATGAGGTATTCCTACAGAATTTGGGTTCCAAAAGTTCAAGAGCGTAAGGATGAGAACTTAGATGAGAGCCATAGTTTGAGGAATAAGATTTAGAGCAAACCCTGAACGTGATAGTCAGGGAGGTCGCCATCAAGATAGAAGGAACCCATGACATAATGGAGTGGAAAATGAGGATTTTAAATTAAAAGATGACCCCAATTATGGGGAGTAGGATGAAACATTACATACTAAGGAAACAAAAAGTCGAGTAAGGAAAGGAGACCCGAGATGGTACCCCTATACGGCAATTCATGGACCTGTCTAAAGAGAACTTAGACTATTATCCCCAACCACCACCCTGAGGAGACAGTTAGGTGAGAAATTCTTTCAGGACCTTTAAATCACTAAGCTCTCAGAGTTCCAAGGAACAGGCTGACCCAGCCGAGGCAAGAGCCTGGCTAAAGGAAATATAGGAATCATTTGAGATTCTAAATGATTGACGAATCTCAAAAGGACTGTTTTTGTCACTTACCCTCCCAAGAGAGAGACCACCCACTGGTGAAAGGCCAAGGAAGGCTTTTATTCAACTACAAGCTTTTATACTTTTCTCTTAGGCGTAATCATGGCTTGATCTTCTTCCAAAGTTTATTCCTTAGCTAGAATCTGTTTATAGAAAAATACTCCAGTCTAATCTTTTAACCTTTTTACAGACTCAAGCAATACAATACAAAATATTAAATTGATTATCAAACAACTAAATCTTAGGGTTGTCAATGTGACTTAGTCTTGTTATTATGCAGGCATGTCTTGTACAACAGAAAAGGAGTGGCAGGTTGTTCATAGGAAGAAGAATAAAAATAAGGTAAGTTCTAAGATAGGTTTTACTGTTTTCTTGTATGATATTCCGAAAAAAAATAAAGCATGGGAGATATTGAATTATTTTAAGTCTACTAGGAAGGTGGTAGAAATAATCTTGCCCAGAAAGAGGGATAAAAAAAGTAAGAGGTTTGGCTTTGTTAGGACTACAACTGAATTGGAGGTTGGAAAATCATACTTAATGCGAAAGAAAAAGGGGGTTTGTGCTCTAAAATAAAAACGATTCTCAATGAAAAGACAATGAGAAGGGAACATGATGTAGGCGACAGAAAGATGTTGAATTTTAGTAAAGAAGCGGTTTTTAAATAGAAGGGATTGAGGATAAAGAAATTCAAGAAGGTTGATCAGAAAACAGAGGTAGAGACAAAGCTTAAGAATAATAAAAAAGAGAAGGAGTTGGGTATAGAGATGTTTGAGTATATTGAGGCTGTAGTGGATAAGGATGTTGAAGAGGTGCTATTTGAAACAAAAGTTGCCTTCTCTAGAGCAGAGGAATCATCTAAATCTTTGCAGGATAATTAAAGAAAAAAGGTATAAAGGAGGTAAATGTAATTGGTTTAACCTCTATGAAGTTTCTGTTAACAAACATGAGCGAAAAGAAATAGGAGGATTTTGGGTCCAAGACTTTTCGAAAATGGTTTAGTAACATAAGAGATTTTGATGAGAAGGATTTAGTTTTACCAAGAACAACTTGGTTGCAGACTTCGGGGATTTCTATGAATACGTGGTTGGAGGAAAACTTAAAGGGACACACGAGGTGGATGGGAGATTGGATAATGTGGTCGTATCAAAAAGATGGTGAGAGTGAGTTCTTTGATTCGATAGTTTGTGTGTCTACTGCTAGGAAGGAGAATATTGATGAGAGTATGTTTTATTAGTAAAAGGAAAGACCTTTCCAGTGAGATAAGTTGAAATAGCAGACTTAGGAAATTTAAAAGGCAGAATAGAGCTAATGAATGTTTCATGTAGTGAGTTGACATCTCCAGTTAAGAAATTGAGGGTTAGGAAAGATGTAGAGTTCAAAGAACATGAAGTACACAAGGCCATTGAGAAAGATGAAGTAGCTGCTGAAATGGGGAATTTGAATAACTCTAGAATAATTACTAGAGAGGAAGAGGAGTCAAGATCGGTGATAGTAGATATTGAGGACAAAATTAAAGAAGATGATAACTCAGAAAAGTCAAACAAGAAAAGGAAACGAAGACAAAATTAAAGAAGATGATAGCTCAGAAAATTCAAACAAGAAAAGGGAACATATGAAGGGGCTTTATTTGAACAATAACATATTGGAGAAGGTGATAGAGCAAAGCATAATAGAATCTGAGAAATCAAGTTTGGCTGGTGGAAAAGAGATAGTGGGTAATGAAATGAAGATAGCTTTGCAACCAAGAAAGAAATAAGATCAAAGTTTTGAATCTTTTTGTTAGGAAGAGGTAATTAAGAAGTCTACTAGTTTTGATTCTGTAGAATCAGTAGCTAATTCTCAGGGTTCACTATGTAATGGGATTGTTAAGCTCAAAGTGAAAGGTGTTGGTGGACCTAGGAAAATTTTTAGAAAGATCAGAAATCCTTTTAATTTAAAATATGGATTTGGGTTGGGGCGCAGAATAAGGTTTGGGAGATGTAGAAATCTGGGACCATGTTTAGGAAATGGAGTAAAATTGGACATAATTCAAGAGAAAGAGGAAAAGACTACAGAGAATGCAGTTAGAGAGATTCTTAAATGTGCGGAATAAATGGGATTGGAATGGTAGGAGGAAAAGAAATTTCCTTGAAAATGATAGCAGCTCAGATACAAAAAGGAGATCTTTAAGTTATTTTTAGACAGGACTGGTTTAGTTTGTAGTAATATTAAGTATTTATGTCGTTTAAAAGCATCATAGTAGTAACTTGGAACTATAGGGGGATTTATAATATTATGAAGAGAAAAATGATTAAAGATTTGGTTAAAGAAGTGGGGGCTAATATTCTTTGTTTGCAGGAAACAAAATGTGTAAGTTGGAATAAGTTTTGGAAAAAGGCAATTTAGGCTAGTGATCATCATTCTTGGTTGATTCAGAACTCAGAAAGATTGTCGGGGGGTTGCTAATTGTTTGGGATAATTTATGTTTTCAGAATATAAGGATGGCCTCTTGTAGGACATGGCAATGGAATCAATTTAGGAGCAGGGTTTCAGAAGAAATTTTTCATGTGTTAAATGTTTATGGTCCTTTGAGCTTATAATGTAAAAGAACATTATGTGAAGAATTATCATCAGCTTTGGCTATTGCTAAAAATGACATGATCTGTGTAGTATGAGATTTTAATTGTATCAAGGATGACAGTGAGAGTGCAAACTGTAGATATAGAAGACTGGATGTTCAGGGTTTTGTGTCTTTTATTCAGAACAATAATCGGTGTGACATTGGATTAGTAAATGATAATTTTACTTGGTTTGGCCCATATGGAAGATGTAGTAAGCTAGATAGATTCTTGGTGAATGATAATTTGTATGCAGTGGATTTTTGGGAAGCTTGTGATCTCAACAGGATGGTTTCAGATCATAGGCCTATAATGTTATCTATCAAGCAGTCAAAGGGAGGTCCTATACCTTTCAGAGCTTTCAACTGATGGTTAAAAGAGGAGGGGGTAGAAAAAAGATGGAAAACTTTTGGAAGCAGGTTAAGGATTCTGGATCACAAGAAAGTTTTCAAGTTCTTTTAAAGAATTTTTAAATAGGATTGAAACAATGGAGTAGAGGGGCTAAAGACGGCTTGAAAATACAAATTGAGAACTTAAAATCCAGGATGGAGCTTTTTGATAGAACTCATATATGGGGTGATGAATTTTAGAGTGCAATTTGTCTTTGGCTTCTTCTTATAAGAAGACGGATTCCATGTTGAAACAGAAGGCAATACTCCAATGGAACTTGCAAGGAGACTAAAATACAAAGTTTTCCATAATGTCATACAGAAAAGAAGATGCAGAAATGGAATTGATAAGATTGTAGTAGGAGAGAATATGGTGAGTGATCATGAGGAAGTTTGAGGTGCTTTTCTAAAATATTTAAAGATGTATATAATACGAGGAAGTTGGGGGTCTTTCAGTTGGATTCTTAATGACGCCTTCCAAACCCGGGGTCTAAATTTAGGGATCACTAGCCAATAAACCATAATAAAATAATCATAGCGAAATAATATAATAAATATGACCCCTTGCATGCAACTGGATCGATCACAGGTTTTAGTATGGAACAGGCACTAATACAAACCAACTGTTATTACAAACCGTAAGCCTAATTAGTTTACAACTTATTCAAATTTTATTACAACCTTTATACTATTCAAGTGTCCCCAAAATAGTCTACCTGGAAAACACACCCAACTATCAACAAGCACTTGACTTCTGATCAAACCTGGAACTCAAGCCTGCTCTGGCTTAGCTGAAAATTTAGATTGATAAACAAGTATGAGCGAAGAGATGCTCAGCAAGTGATATGAAGTTTATAAGTAAACAACAATAACAATATCTAAGAAAAATCAAAGCTGATATAAACTTTAAAGTTTAAGCGACATTTTAATCAAACCCAATTATGCACTATGTTGTTCCTGATGATCAGTCACGAAACAGCACCGGTATCCCGCAGCCATACCGTAAATATAGGTATCGATATCCCGCAGCCATATCGTACCTATTGGATATCCATGAAAAAGGCATATATTCGCCTAGCAAGATATTACACTTTCACATAATAGCTCACACTGGACTGGTGCCTCAGCCTCTTACTTTAACCAATAACCAATTCACAAAATCAATTTTTATTAAAGGAGTCGGATCACTGACATCCTTATCTATTCAACTCCCCATGTCACATGGTCCGGAGTTATCTCAACAACTAATGGCGAAATAACCAGAACAATTAGTTATTCGCTAATCTCAATTCAAAGTTTCACTGTATAGAGTATACTGGATAGTATAGTTATTCACTATCTATCGGATCAAAAGATTAGTTCTAGCAGAATGATTGCTAGAATAAGAGAATGTCAATAAATATAGGAGTATTGATATTCAATGCGCTATCAGAGTATTTATAAACAGTTATTATATTTTGAATATGTAACACATTAAGCTATTCTGAATTTAGAATAGGGGAAAATACTTGCCTGGTATGCTCAATAACTTTTCACTAAAACCCTGGCTTATAACTGCTTGCTATCAACTCCGTCTAGCACTCAACCACACTCCTTGCTACTCGATTCACTAATCGATTTCAGGTGTTGAAACTAGTATCAAATCGTAGGGCTTGAAAAGAGCTTTAATCCGACTATTTGAACATCAAAAACCGATCACTACAACTCCTGGAATCAAAGAATGGAATTGAAGAACAAATTTCCACCCCCAAAATGTGTTCTTGGGTTTTATGATTTTTCTAGAATTTTTTTTATAAAAATAACAAAATATGAATAAAATAACTGATTGGCTGGTATATATATTTTTACAAAAATTATACCCCAAAATAAATTAAGGGTGTTTTATCCCCTAATTATAATAATTAGGGCCCCAAAATAATAATTACGGGGAATAATTTTAAAAACGATAAAATATAAAATTAATGTCAAAATTCCCCAAAAATTGTGAAACATTCAAAAATACAAAAATAAAGGGTATTTAAAATATGAATAATTTTATAAAAATAAAAATACGGATTTTGTGGGGTTTGTTGTCCCGATGGGGTCCCGGTCCGTTGATTTTTGAGAAACAGAAACGATCCCTATATTACCCGAAAAACCCGAAAATACCTAAAATACATTCAAACGCGCATAAATTGAAATAAAATAGGTATCTTAATAAACACACTACTAAATACAGATCCCGATTACAGATAAAGTCATATAATTGCAGTTTAAACGTATTTTAATCAATCGAAAAAGTTTCTGGCCCGCACGAAAACACACATAACAGCTCCAACATCTAATATCATGGCAATAATTACTCTAAATTTATAAAACACATAATATTTATTTATTTAACACTTAATATTCATATAATTTTCCCGGATATTACATCCTTCCCCCCTGAACAGGATTCTGTCCTCAGAATCAGCCTAGGAAAATAAGTGAGGATACTTGGATCGCATTTCAATTTCCAACTCCCAAGTCGACTCTTCAACCTTGGGATTCCTCCACAAGACTCATACTAATGACACAGACTTATTCCTAAGCACTCTTTCTTTCCTATCTAAAATCTGCACTGGTTGCTCTACAAAAGATAAGTCTGGCTGAATCTCGATTGGCTCGTATTCTATCACATGATTCGAATCAGGCAAATAACTCTTCAACATCGACACATGGAACACATTGTGAATATGCTGCATGTGAGGTGGTAATGCTAACTCGTAAAAAACCTTTCCCACACACCTCAAAATTTCAAAAGGGCCAACATAATGCGGACTCAGCTTTCCTTTCTTTCCAAATCTTGATAAACCTTTCCAAGGTGAAACCTTCAATAGTACTACTTCACCAATTTCAAATTCCATATCCTTTCTGGCAGGATCAGCATATCTGTGTTGAGGATCTTGAGCTGCCGCTAATCTTTTCCGAATGAGTTCTATTTTCTCTTTTGTCTGCTGGATCAATTCTGGACCCAAAATCTTTCTCTAACCAACTTCTTCCCAATATATTGGAGATCTACATCTTCTTTCATACAAAGCTTCATAAGGCGGCATTCCAATACTGCCAAGATAACTGTTGTTGTAGGAGAATTCAACCAATGGCAAATGTTCGTCCGAACTCCCTTCAAAATCTAGCGCACATACTATATCCTCTATAGTCTGAATCGTTCTTTCACTTTGACCATCTGTCTGGGGATGATACGCGGTACTTATATTCAGCTTCGTTTTGAGACAATCTTGAAAGCTTCTCCAAAATCTTTAATTAAATCAAGAATCTCTGTCTGAAACTATGGATACTGGAACTCCATGTTGGGTCATAATTTCCTTAAGATATAACCGAACCAATTTATCCAATGAGAATCTCTCGTTGATAGGAAGAAAATGTGCTGACTTCATCAATCTGTCGATAATAATGCAAATAACATCATGATTTGCCCTGGTCCTCGGTAATCCAACCACAAAATCCATCGCGATATGTTCCCACTTCCATTCTGGAATGTCTAATGGTTGTATCAGTCTTTGATGTTCCGCTTTGACTCGCTGGAAAGTGTAACACTTAGTTACCCATTCTGCAATTTCCTTCTTCATGCTTGGCCACCAAAAATTTTCTCTTAAGTCTCTGTACATCTTCGTACTCCCGGGAGGAATTGAGTATCTAGAGTTGTGAGCGTCTCAAAGAATTTCATCTTTCAGCTCAGCTACGTTTGGTATCCATATTCTGTAAGAAAATCTTAATATTCCTTTATCATCCTTTTGAGTCCTTATTTCTCCTCCTATCAAATTGTCCCATTTATGGCTCATGACTTCTTCCTGACATCTTCTTATCTTCTCTAATAGTTCTGGTTGAAAAGACATTGTACACAACACCTCTGTAGACGTACTTGGGGTACTGACTTCTATTTCAAGCTTCTCGAATTCCTTGATCAATTCTTCGGATATCGTTATCATGTTTAACCTTTCTTTTCTGCTAAGAGCGTCAGCCACCACATTGGCTTTACCTGGATGATAGTTGATGGTACAGTCATAGTCTTTGATCAATTCGAGCCATCTTATTTGCCTCATGTTCAATTCCTTCTAGGTGAAGATATACTTTAAACTCTTGTGGTCCGTGTAGATCTCAAACTTTTCTCCATACAAATAAGGCCTCCATATCTTCAATGCAAACACTATAGCTGCCAATTCCTAATCATGCATCGGATACTTCTCTTCATGTGGTTTCAGTTATCTTGAAGCATAGGCTATTACTTTGTCGTGCTGCATCAAAATATATCCTAATCCTTTGTAAGACGCGTCACTATAGATCACAAAATTTCCTTGATCATCCGGTAAGACTAGCACTGGTGAATATACTAATCTATTCTTTAATTCTTGGAAAATTTCCTCGCATTTCTCGTCCCATTCAATTTTTTGATTCTTATTGGTGAGCTTTGTCAACGGCGTAGCTATTTTCGCAAAATCTTGCACGAATCTTCTATAGTAACTTGTTAATCCCATGAAACTTCTTACTTCCGTTGATGTTTTTGGTCTCTCCCAATTGATTATGGCTTCAATCTTTGCTGGATCCACTTCCACTCCTTTATTGCTAATCACGTGCCCAAGAAATCGTACTTCTTTTAACCAAAATTCACACTTGGAAAACTTTGCGTACAATTTCTTCTGTCGCAGTATCTCCAGAACTATCCTCAAATGTTCTGCATGCCCTTCTTCTGTTTTGGAATAGATCAAAATGTCGTCTATAAACACGATCACGAATTTATCCAAATACTTCTTGAATACTCGATTCATCAGATCCATGAAAGCTGCTGGTGCGTTGGTTAATCCAAATGCCATCACTAGAAACTCATAATGCCGATATCTGGTTCTGAATGCGGTCTTCGGAATATCTTCTGGCCTGATCTTCAGTTGATGATATATAGATCTTAAATCAATCTTAGAAAACCATACAGCGCCTCTCAATTGGTCGAACAAATCATCGATCCTTGGTAACGGGTACTTATTCTTAATAGTCAGCTTATTCAGTTCTCGATAGTCAATACACAGTCGCATACTCCCGTCCTTCTTCTTGACAAACAATACGGGTGCACCCCATGGGGATACACTGGGTCTTATAACTTCTTTCTCCAAAAGATCTTGCAGATGAGTTGCCAATTCCTTCATCTCCACTGGTGCCATCCGGTATGGAGCTTTAGAAACTGGTTCTATTCCGGGTGCTAGATCAATCGCAAATTCAATTTCTCTATCGGGTGGTAATCCTGGAAGATCGTCTGGAAAGACATCTGGAAATTCGTTGACAACTAGAATCGCTTCTAGTACTAGAACTTCTTTGCTGGTGTCTACCACATGGGCTAAATACGTTTCGCAATTCTGACGCAATAACTTATTCACTTGAGCTATCGTTAAGAACTTCTTCTCTTGTTTATTTCCTCGAAATAACATCTTTTTCTTACCATCCAAGGTCTGAAGTCTTACTTTCCTATTCTTACAATCAATCTGAGCATTATTTTCTGACAACCAATCCATTCCTAAGATAACATCAAATTCCCCCAACTTAAAAGGTATCAAGTTGGCATAGAAATGATGTCCTCCTATCTCAATATCACACTTCGGGCACACTCGGTC